>NW_013570625.1:6266-8512 GCF_000499745.2 Eimeria mitis | reverse complement strand
CAGCAGCAGCAAAAGCGTCGGCAGCAGCTGTATCAGCAGCAGCCAGAGAAGGGTACGGGGGTTGAAGGCTATCAAGGGGGCCCCCCTCGGGGGCCCCCTGGGGGGGGCCCCCATCTGCTGCTGCAGTATGAGTTGAGGGGGGGCCCCCGCTGCTGCTGGTTGCGTAGGGTACAGCAGAGACAGGCTGCACGCAGCTCTCATCTAAAACCACGGGTGCAGCAGCAGCAGCAGCAGCAGCAGCTGCTGCTGCTGCTGCTGCTGCTGCTGCAGCACACATGTCGTCGGGGGGGGGCCCTGCAGCAGCAGGGGGCCCCTTCAGCTGCTGCTGCGGGGGGCCCCCAGCAGCAGCAAACGCGGGGCCCCCGCTGCAGGCAGGAAGCCCCACAGATATACCCTGAGAGGCCTTCATCAAGACAACCTGCTGCTGCTGCTGCTGCTGCTGCTGCTGCTGCTGTTGCTGCTGCTGCTGCTGAGAGGAGAGGGAGGGGGCTGCAGCAACGCCGCTGCGTGGATAGAGCGGCGGTGCTGTTCGCCTGCAGGCCACGGAAATATGTATATATTTATTTATTTATTTATATTTATATTTATATTTATTTTTATATTTATTTATATTTATATAATTTATATATAAATATAAACCAAGTAGTAAGTCTGTGCGTCGCCAGTACAGAGAAATTAACAAAATAAACAAACACGAGGGGGTGGGTGGAGGAGCAGCAGTTGCTGCTGCTGCTGCTGCTGCTGCTGCTGCAGTTGCTGCCGCTGCTGCTGCTCCTTCCCACCGGGAGAAGGGACACGGAGAATCAATCACTGCTGCTGCTGCTGCTGCTCTTTCTGCTGCTGCTGCTGCTGCTGCTGCTGCTGCTGTGGGTGGTGGTGGTTGGGCCCCCACCGCGCCCACGCGGTGCTGTTGCGCGGCCGGGAGAGAGTCTCGCGGCTTGCATGGGAAGCCGAGGGGACTTGCTGCTGCTGCTGCTGCTGCTGCTGCTGCTGCTGTTGCTGCTGCTGCTGCTGCTGCTGCTGCGTCTCGTGATCATCAGGAAGGGCACTGAAGGGCCCCGGGGGCCCCCCGCTGCAACGGCGCTGCGCTGCAGATGGAAGCCGCACGAGTAGGCAGCAACTCTACAGCTGTGCAAGATACACTGCTGCTGTTGCTGCTGCTGCTGCTGCTCCTGCTGCTGGTGCTGCTGCTACTGCTGGGGGTGCTGCTGCTGCTGGGGGTGCTGCTGCAGTAGCTGTTGCTGCTGCTGGTGAGCTGAGAGGACCAGCGGCGGTGCGCTCGCGATGTGGTTGCTGCTGCTGCTGTTGCTGCTGCTGCTGCTGCTGCTGCTCTCCAAATATACCGAGAGCTGCGCGTTTGTGTGTAAATTTGTTAAAAGAGAAAAAAGGAAATATAAGTGGGGGGCAGCACACTCAATACCCACACAGAGGAGCGGAGCAGCGAGCAGCGGCGGGCGCGGCTGCAGCAGCAGCAGCAGCAGCAGCAGGAGCAGCAGCAGCAGTGCAGCAGCAGGCAGCAAGAGCAGCAGCTGGAGAAGCCGCGAGAAGAAGAAGATAAGAACTGAAGGAAATGATGCAGCTTGCTGCTGCTGCGCTCAACAGCAGCAGCAGCAGAGATACAAACCCGCAGCAGCAAGAGGACCCCGCGGTGCAGTGGGGAGGGGGGGTTTCGGCCTTTCTTTGGGCTTTTCTGCGGCAAAAAGAAGAAGAAAACAAACAAATAAAGTTATAATTTGAATTGAAAAAAGAAAAAAAGACAAAGAAACCCAGACAGAGCCCGCAATGGCCCGCAGCTAGTCTGCTGCAGCAGCACCGAGGCTAACTGATGAACAGAAGGAGAGGTTGCTGCGTTTCTGCAGCAACAAGCAGCCGTTTTCTGTTTTTTTAATATGAGTTTGTCTCAATTAAAAGTAAAACAACAAATAAAAACAAACAAAAGAATACAAAGAAAACAAACAAACACCCACACAACGACGCGCTGCCCTCCACACCCCAGGTAGAGGTGGCTTGCTGCTGCTGCTGCTGCTGCCTTCTTTACTGCTGCTGCTGTTTGTCTCCTCTCCTTCTTTCTTTTTCTCCTTTCTTCTGCTTAAAAGACTTAAAAAACACAATTTAAAAACTCGCACAACGACCCCGCAAATTATTCCACAATCACAGACACCCTAGGCTGCGCCCCCTCCAGCTGCTGCTGCTGCCGTTGCTGCTGCTGCTGCTGCTGCTGCTGCTGCTGCTGCTGCTGCTGTTGC
>NW_013570625.1:5653-6166 GCF_000499745.2 Eimeria mitis | reverse complement strand
GCGCCCCCTCCAGCTGCTGCTGCTGCCGTTGCTGCTGCTGCTGCTGCTGCTGCTGCTGCTGCTGCTGCTGTTGCTGCCCTCCCCTTGCGGCTGCTGCTGGCTGTCTGCAGTAGCAGCAGCAACAGCAGCAGCAGCAGCAGCAGCATTCTTCCAATATAAAATAATTACTTTTTGTTGCTGCAGCTCAGTTGCTGCTCTCTACCTGATCTCAGCACCCCCTGTAAGCAGCAAAATACAGAAACCGGGCTACGCCGCCCGCGTAGAAGAGGCGAAGCAGCCACTGGCTGACACTGTGGGGCCCCGAGGAGAAAGAAAACCTGAAAATAAATTCATTGAATTAATTTAAAATAATAAAAAATATATTGCTGCCAGTTACTTCCTCTTTAGTTCTTATAAACGGGGCTCACCAAGAGCAGCTGTTGCTTTCTATGCTGCATGGTGTAAGCGGGGCGTACTATACACACTTTGTATAAAAAAGATAAAATACTTTTTGTTTTAGAGTTTATGTTTCTG
>NW_013570625.1:3025-5553 GCF_000499745.2 Eimeria mitis | reverse complement strand
AACCTGAAAATAAATTCATTGAATTAATTTAAAATAATAAAAAATATATTGCTGCCAGTTACTTCCTCTTCAGTTCTTAAAAACGGGGCTCACCAAGAGCAGCTGTTGCTTTCTATGCTGCATGGTGTAGGCGGGGCGTACTATACACACTTTGTATAAAAAAGATAAAATACTTTTTGTTTTAGAGTTTATGTTTCTTTGTTGCAAATGTATGTATATACAGCTGAAGAAGAAGAAGAGAGAGTAAGCAACGGGCCGGGGGGAGCTGCACTGCTTTCGTTTCTGTTTTCTTCTCTGCGTGCGCGTCGCTGCTACTGTGTTTGTATTTTGCATCTTTTTCTGTTTACAGCCGCGGTAAATGTTTGTATTACTGTAAATATTTTATAAAACTATGATACAAAAGAAAAAAGAAGAAAAAGATTTATACAAACAAGCGGCGAAGGCTACACTACTGAACTTGAACATGAACGGAAACCTGAATGTATGAGTTTCTTATACGACCTCACTGGGTACGAGAAAAGTGTATTTCGTTTATGAATTGTTTTAAATATTCTTTTTTAAATATTCTTTATATTCTATTTATTTTTTTTTCTTCTTTTTCATGCCATTAAAATATCCAAGCAGCAGAAACTGCACGCGCACCCGTTGCTGCGAGGACCGGCGGATGCAGGAAACTGCAGCGGTGCTTGTTCTGTTGCTAGGGTTTAGAGTAAAAGTATCAACGCGAAATATAGTTGAATTTGTTTTGAGTTTATAAAGAAATTCTTTTTCAGAAGTTTTTAGCTGAAACAAGAAAAAACAACGAACAGACAGCCAACGCTTACCGGCGGTCGTCGCCACCGAGAAAGCTGAAACGGCGTGCAATACATTTTTGGTGTTTCTGAATTATTGAGAGATCTACGAGAAAATATTGAATTGTTTTATGAATTTATGAACAAAAATGCAGTTTTTTGTTTTTATATTTCACAAACTTCCGCAAGAAACACAACAGAAGATGCAGCAGCTAGGCGGCCTCGACGGCGGCGATCGTCGGCGCAGCTGTGCTCACTCCGATTGCTGTATAAAATACCGTTGATATTTGGGTTTTTTGTGGAAAATCCTTCATAAATTACATTTGAAGGAATTATATTATCTTTATTCTTTCTTAAAACTCAAGATTCCGTGCAGATTCCCCATATATTCAGCAGCAGAAACCTCATCGACACGCAGCTGACGACGACGACGCCCACGGCCGCCAGGCAGCAGCCAGCAGCAGCCAGCGAGCAGAAACTGTATACTACTGAGTTTTATATGTTGTATTTGTATTTATTTGACTCTGTATTTGAACTTTATTTATAAATACAAACAAATTATATCCGCAACAACTTCTATAAACCCCAACGCTGCACTTGTATACCGCTACAGCTATCACCGCGCGCTGCGTCCGCCCCCGTCGCGTTCTCTGTGTTTCATCCTTTGCTTCTTCTTTCTCTCCCTTTCTTCTTTTCTGAATAAAGAAGCAAAAAGGAAACAAGAATTCGTCTTGGCTGCTTGCTGCTGCTTTCCTCAACAACCCCCTGGGGTGTGTGCACGGGTGCTGCAATCTGAATATATATATATACACCTGCGCATACACCGCAGACGAGGTGTATACACAGGTTTCTGCAGTTTCCGTTTGGTTTCTCCTTGAGGTTTCATCACAAGTATTCAGTTTCAGTTTCTTTAAAAAGACGCAGCAATGCAACACCAACTACTACCATCGCTGCATCAGCAGCAGCAGCAGCAGCAGCAGCAGCACAACCAGCTGCAGCAGCTAGGAGATATTCATGGTGTTGTGGTGTCTAATAAAGTTTATCCTCTAGAAAATATACAAATACAAGAACCTGAAACATTACCTCTTCTTATTAAACATTCTTCCTCTTTATCTACCCCCCAACCAGCTGGCCGCTTAATACCTACAAACGTCCGCCCCCCGCAGTGTCTTGCTGCAGCAGGTATGTGTTTTTTTTTTTATATATACGCATGCAATAAATAAATAATATAATATTATTTATTTTATAAATAAATATATTCATATTTATAAATATATTCAATTATTATCTAAATTATATACAAAAAAAAAACAATATTCTGATGCTTTTCTGCTGCTCGTATTCTCTCTCTGTACACACCCTGCTGCTGCTGCTGCTTCCATTGCTGCCGTATATTTTGCGTCTATTTGTGTGTGTGTTTTTTATTTTATTTTATTTTATTTTATTTTATTTTATTTTATTTTATTTTATTTTATTTTATTTTTTTTTTTTTATTCATCATTGCGGTGTATGTATGTACACCTGCGTTGCAGCGGTGGGTAGCGCGTACATTCCCTCATCCTTAACGGGCTCTCCTTTCTTTCACGCGGCCCCCTCCGCCCCCTCCTGCATCTCGCGCAGCCCCGAGGCCCCCACGCTGGCGGCTCTGACGCACCGGCTGGGGGCCCCCGTGCTGCAGCAGCCCGCGCAGACAATGAACTACCACGCAGTAGACCAGCAGCAGCAGCAGCAGCAGCA
>NW_013570625.1:0-2925 GCF_000499745.2 Eimeria mitis | reverse complement strand
GCAGCCCGCGCAGACAATGAACTACCACGCAGTAGACCAGCAGCAGCAGCAGCAGCAGCAGCAGCAGCAGGAAATGCAGCAGCAGCAGCAGCAGCAGCAGGAGATGCAGCAGCAGCAGAGAGGACAGGGGGGCACTCGCTTGAGAGCTGCTGCTGCTGCTGCAGCAGCAGCAGCAGCAGAACAAACATTTGTATCCTGGCCGCCCCCACAGTCTGTCTCTGTTGGTTTTGGTAATGTACACAGTGCAATGGATGATGCTGCTGCTGCTGCTGCTGCAGCACACTGCAGCAGCAGCAACGCTCTCCTCCTACCCGCAGGCAACAGCAACACCCTCTCCGTTATCAGCGTCCCTAACGAACAAGGTAAGAAACCCGCAGCAATACAGCAGCAGCAGCAGCAGCAGCAGCAGCAGCAGCAACAGCAGCAGCAGCAGCAGCAGCAGCAGAAACAGAAGCAGCAGAAGCAGAAGCAGCAGCAGCATCTCTAGCTATTTCAATGCTGTGAATGCGCGTGTGACTCCATATCACCCTAATTCTCTGTTGCTGCTGCTCTTGCTGCTGCTGCTGCTGCTGCTGTTGCTGCTGCTGCTGCTGTTTCTTTGTGTGTGCTGCAGCTGCTATGTACAACAGAACAGCAGAGGAGCTGTCTCGCTCTCTGAAGGCGATGGGCTGCTTCTCTGTTACAAACTCCGTGGCGGCGTCGATGAGCAAACAAGTAAGAACCAACGCTGCTGCTGCTGCTGCTGCTGCTGCTGCTGTTGCTGCTGCTGCTGCTGCTGCTGGTTGTGCAGCAGCAGCAGCAGAGACATCACCAACGTGATGTTAAAAAAAATAAAATGCAAAAAGAAATAGATGTTTAGGTAGAGAGATAAATAGAAAGCAACGGCATACAACGCACACAATACATGTACTCTCTGCTGCTGCTGCTGCTGCTGCTGCTGCTGTTGCTCCTGCTGCTGCTGCTGCTGCTTGCGTTTGTTTTTGTTTTAGCTGCTAGCCGAAGCGAACCGGAAGAGGCGAGAAGAAGAGGCGAGGCGTTCTGCTGCAGGTTCATCAGCAGCAGCATCAGCAGCAGCAGCAGCAGCAGCAGCAGCAGCAGCAGCTGAGGCAGAGGAGAGGGAGCGACAGCAGCAGCAAGAAGAGATGAGGAAGCAGCAAGAAGAAGAAAACAGAAAAAAACTGCAGCACATCGATGCCACTCACCTGCTGTGTCTCCCGGGGCCCTCACCAGCAGAAATAAGAAAAAGAAAAGCAGCAGCAGCAGCAATCCACAGGCAGCAGCAGCAGCAGCAGCAGCAGCTACTGCAGCAGCAGCAGGAGCAGCAGCTGCAGCAGCAGCAGCAACAGAGAGATATGTTCATGGAGCAGCAGCAACTGCAACAGCAACAGCAGCAGGATTTCTTCATCCACCAGCAGCAGCAGCAGCAGCAGCAGCAGCAGCAAGAGATGTATCTGCAGCAGCAAATGCAATACCCCGCACAAGGAGGATGGAATACAGATTACTATCGTCAGCTCCCTTTGCACTGCTGCTGCTGCTGTTGCTGCTGCTGCTGCTGCTTGTCTTGCTGGTGTTGTTGTTACTGGTGTTGCAGTTTATAATGTTGGTGCTGCTGCTGCTGTTGCTGCTGCTGCTGCTGCATGCTGTTGTTTTGTTTATTTATATTTTTATTGTTTGTGTATTTCTTTTGGTGCTGCAGCAACAACAGATTACCCTCAAGCTGGCTTTCAGCAGCAACTGGAGCAGCAGCAGCAGCAGCAGCAGCAGCAACAGCAGCAGATGGACCGAGAAGCGCTGCAGCAGCAGATTCTGCTGCAGGAGGAAAGAATAGCTCAGCTGCAGCAGCAGCTGATGCAGCACCAGCAGGCACGAGAGCATCGACGCGGAGCAGCAGCAGCAGCAGCAGCAGCAGCAGGAGCAGCAGCAGCAGCAGGAGCAGCAGATGGGTGTATGGATGATGACGAGCAGCACCTAGCTAACTGCAGCAGCAGCAGCAACAGCAACAGCAGCAGCAGCAGCAACAACAGCAGCAGCAGCAGCAGCAGAATGGAGTCAAATGAAAGCTTCTCCCCCACAGAAAATAATAAAAATAAAAAAAATAAAAAAAAAGAAATCAGCAGCCGCAGCAGCAGCAACGAAATAACGACAAACAAAAATAAAAAAGCTGTAAGCATATTTGTTTATTTATTTTATTTTATTTTATTTATATTATTTTGTTTATTTATTTATCTATTTATTTATTTATTTATTTATTAATTTATTTATTTATTTATCTATATTATTTATATTTATGTATTTACATTTCTACATATATATACAAATTAATATATTTAAATCTATATTAATTAATATATATTAAATAATTTATATTAATTAATTAATTTATTTATATTTATTTATTTATTTATTTATTTATATTTATTTATTTATATTTATTTATTTATTTATGTATGCAGGTATCTATAGAGGACCAGCTGGAGGATTTATTTATGGGTTCAGGTGTACAGGCAGCTTCTATATTACGTTGTGTAAACCGCGGAGTTTATTTTTATAAAAAAACAAAAATTTTAATAAAAAATATAAAAGGAGAGCTCTGCTGCATGCAGCCCCATAATATACAAAATAAACAAAAAAATAAATTTATTAGACTTGTCTCTTTTCTCAAAGAAAACGGTATTGATATTAAATATAATATAAATAATATAAATAATATAAATAATATAAATAATATAAATAATAATATAAATAATATAAATAATATAAATAAAAATATAAATAATATAAATAATAATAAATATAATAATTATAATTATTATAATTATGCTTCCAGCGGAGACAGTAATCAATGCTGATTCTTCGGTCGTTGTTTAGTATACACAAATTTATATATATTTATATATATATATATATATATATGTATATATATAT
>NW_013570624.1:8116-8332 GCF_000499745.2 Eimeria mitis | reverse complement strand
TATATATGTATATATATATATATATATATATATGTATATATACTCTCTGGTGGTGGAGAGACAGCTGAGGGGTATTGGTATTTAATTAACTATCTTTTCTGTGTTTATAAAGCTTTGCTGTTTTGCATGCATCGCAGTTTATATATAGTGGGGCTTGGATAAGTTTTTTCTCTCTTTCTCCTTTGTGTTTAAGGAATTTAAAAACTCTGAGGGTTT
>NW_013570624.1:7654-7868 GCF_000499745.2 Eimeria mitis | reverse complement strand
AAAAAAAAAAACTAATACTGTATAAACTATTACTTTATACAGCATTCACACTGATAGTAAATTCTTATAAGAGTTTAGTCTATGCTGCAGGGTATTTCTATTGATAGTGTTGTTACAGCCCCCAAAGCTTAAGTATGGAGGGGGGAATCGAACCCGGGTACATATAGAGAGTAGTATATATATTACTCTATTATAATATATTATTCTTATGATA
>NW_013570624.1:7191-7436 GCF_000499745.2 Eimeria mitis | reverse complement strand
AAAAAAAAAAAAAAAAAAAAAAAAGAAAACTGTAGCATTGTCTCTCTAGAGTTGAGGAATAAATCTCAGCCTGGGTGTGTTGGCTCTCCACTGAGGGCCAGGGAACTTCTAAGAAATTCTGTACGGGGCTGGTGCATGCATCGGAACGAGTTTTGGGTAAAGCTTCGTCTGCACTGCCACGCAGCAGCAGCTACATCATGGGCCCTCTGCAACTGGTGAGGGGCCCCCTCTCGCCCTACTAGCGC
>NW_013570624.1:6930-7146 GCF_000499745.2 Eimeria mitis | reverse complement strand
TATATATATATATATATATATATATATATATATATATATATAAACTATATAGTTCATATAGTTTGGGTTGGCTCTTCTTATCATATACTTTGCACTCCTCTGCAGCTCATGAAGCTCAACAGCTAACAGTGGGGGCTGTAGTTACACCTGGTAGCACCGTGTGGTTGTGGGGGGCGCAGGCGAGCAGCGAAGCTCACCCCAGCACCCAAGGAGCCG
>NW_013570624.1:0-6830 GCF_000499745.2 Eimeria mitis | reverse complement strand
GCTACAGCGCTGTTGGAGAAATTTTTTTTTTTTTCTGAAGTTTTGTTGTCCTCACAGTGATGGTTGATCGAGATATTCACTCAAGAGGAAAAAAGCGAGCAAGGGCTGGGCGCCACACAGCATTCAGTAGGAGCAATGTATCCAGCTGAAAATATATTTACAACGAAAACAAGTTATGAGGAAGATATTTGCGTTTGCGCACCTTCTAGATATGACGGGAGACGCGGTGTGGGGGTAGTGAACGAACTTTTTGCTTCTCTGAAGCTCTACTTTAGCATTCAAAAGCAGCTAAAGAGCTACAGGTTCTACTGGCACCTTCTTTCTTAGAAGCGGAGATACGACACTGATGGCTATACCTGAACAACAGCAGCACCTTTCCCCAGCGCGCCCGTACTACTGAAGCTCCCCAAGGCCTGCTGTGACTTGGGTTTATTGACACGGGAACAGGCTATTGTAAGATGAGGAGAAATCATCGAGGAGACTCCAACGCAGTGCACGTGCGCTGCCTGAAATGAAAGGAAGCTGCATGCACTCCCTTGTGATGGTCTTACGAAGACTATCGTCTTGACTGGTTCTATCCAGTTAACACCAAAAAACCAGCAACAATCTGCACAGGTGAAGCATGAGCTCTCAGATATCCTAAGTGGCCACCATATTCCTCAGGGTCAGCTACCAGCTGAACGCCCACCGCGCCGCATCGAAATCACTCGCCGCACAGCCGAGATGTTTACTCCATGGTACAAGCAAGCCCTGCACCTTTAGGAGGAGCATAAGTATCCGCTAAGAGAAAGGAGCTCTACGCGGTTTGGTGCCGAGTAAAGTGGTATCGAGAGTATTTACACGAGAAGCCCTCAACTGTTCAAATCGATCAGCAATATCTAATATTCCTGAAGAGCTTTCAAGACTTCGATAGTAAGCGAGCTGTTCAGCGGCTCTGCTGGCTCCTCCAGTACGACTTCACTGTCGGGTCTACGGCGGGCAGGAGCTAGCTGACGCACTCTCCCAGCGTGATGCGGGTCAGCGATCTGCAGGAGCATTTGTCTGTGATGATTCCCGTTTCCTCTCTAAATCTTTTTATTTTTACTCTTTTTATATTCACGCGGGTAAGGCTCTTACTAAGCTCAAAAACAGGCTACGGGCTAAGCATCGCAGCATAGACGATGATATCTTCTGTTATCCTAGAAAACATGGACTCCACCAACAATACATCCCAGCTTTCATTTGTACAGCCCTTTGGCAGTATAGCACCCACAGCTACGAATAGATGAAGCACTGTAATATCGAGTATTGCTTGACTGCCGCCAACCACATGGAGGGAGACGCTGAAACCGAGTGCACCAACCGCCGGCTTTTGAAATATTTCAGACGCTGCACCTCTCCCGCATCAACGACCAAGGCGAGTTGATTCCCCCCCTTATGCGGAATGGGGTTTTAGTACAACAGTGCGGTATTCAACCCGTTCCTCTCCGGCTTGTTTGCTCTACACCGAAACACCGTTGTCTGACCCGACATTAGAACTGCATGTTGAGAACGCTCCACGCAGCTACTGGCGCATACCAAGCAAAGAATTATGACAAAAGACGGTCGGAAGAATCTTTCCAGTTTGGTGCTTTAAACAAGCTTCCGTCGCCGGGACTCGAACCCGGGTCGCGCGGGTGAAAGCCGCGTATCCTAACCACCTAGACTANTCGCCGGGACTCGAACCCGGGTCGCGCGGGTGAAAGCCGCGTATCCTAACCACCTAGACTACGACGGATGGCCTTGTGGTGTATATATTAAATCATTTACTCACTATTTGCAGCGCTTGGTTGCAGCTCTCAGACAACTTCAATGCAGCCACTCGACTGTAGCAACTCATACTTCGAGTCCAAGGTTTTCTTATCCACACTTCTCTTTAAAATTTTATGAGTTTTCGCCCAACTTCATTGGACAGTAGCGGAAAACTAAGTAAGAACTCAAACACGGTCAGGGAGTTTCATCTGCGAGCAGCAGTACAGCCCCAGCAAAGATCTCAAGCTACATCCTCTAATCACTGGAGAAGAGTCTGCTTAGGCCCAGAATAAGCGTGTGAAAACCCTTATAATAGATTCATATACTAACTGTATAGCAACTGAACGACGTTTCTGAGATATGATGGAGCTTTTTGTACGCATCAGAACAGGCATCCAAGGTATACTCCGCCCGTTCTCTACAGGTGAGGCTTATCAACAAGTGGTGTCACATTTCTAAACTGACTGTCTTCTCTTCAGCCGCGAAAACTAGAGCTGTCTTATTTGGGATGCCTGGGGGCAAAGGAGCAGGAGAACAGCTTCACTTACAGAACGCAAGCCAGTTGCAGCTGAAGGTAGACCACCGGCAACCATCAGTTTATAGTGCCTCTCTCCCAAGGGCGGTCTATACACTCATCAAGATATCTTGGGTGCATTCCATATATCCATGCCGTCACGTAAATTTTTGTAGATGTACTGTCAAACGAATATACGCAAATATACGCAAAACGTTGATATACAAATGAACTTCCGTCGCCGGGACTTGAACCCGGGTCGCGCGGGTGAGAGCCGCGTATCCTAACCACCTAGACTACGANGCCGGGACTTGAACCCGGGTCGCGCGGGTGAGAGCCGCGTATCCTAACCACCTAGACTACGACGGATGCCCTACATAACAACTTTTAGAAGGTACATACATTCAGTGCATGGTGACCATTGAATAGCGCGGCCAGAGTTGTTGTAACCATCCGGCTGTAGGAACTAAAACCTCGCGGTTGTCGCAGGTGTAGTTACATACCCAGGTGTAGCTACATACCCATCAGTTTAAAACTTTATTTTTTACCGCACAGCCTCATTAAACACGAACGGAAAAGCCAGGGGCACTGCATGCACAGCCGTGATGGTTCGCCTGCGGCCAGGAATAAAGCGATTTGTGCACTCTTAGCGGGGCACCCTAAAGGCGCGATACCAAACCGTAGAAAAGTGGATCTCCGTTGCTGCATGACTGTATATGCCTCGTAAAGATCCGCTAGGCAAAATGCTGAAATGTAGTATAAAAGCTTCCGTCGCCGGGACTCGAACCCGGGTCGCGCGGGTGAAAGCCGCGTATCCTAACCACCTAGACTACGACGGATGCCACCTTCATGCAAGTCGTAAACCGCGCACTCACTGCCATGTACCGCATGCTGAGCGTCGGTGTATCCCCTCGGCTGTAGCAACCCAAGGCTCGACCCCTTCGTCCAAGGTCGTCAGCCTTCTGTTCAGAAGTTGACGGCGTCCCGCAGAGTTTCAGCAGACACGAGTGGGCAAGCCAGGGGCGGCTCACACGTGACCAAGGTGATTCACTTGGTTGCTGGGCTAATGCCCTACGAGACCTCAATCCCAAGCTATCATCCACGAATGCAGCCACAGAGCATGCATGCGGCTGCAGTAGGCTTGTTGTATTCCTTATAGTATATTCATCTGCGATGTAAATACCAGCTAAACCCCACTATACAGCCTGGTGGCCTTTTTTGTACGTCGTACGACAGGCATCGCATTTGTACGTCGCCAGTTATTTGCAAGGGGGGCGTGTAAAGAACGGGTGTCACAGCAGCATACTGGCAGTCGTTTTTCAGCCGAAGGAGCGGGAGCTGCCGTAGTCTGCATGCCTGGAGACAAGGGAGCAGGAGCAGATCGTCACTGGTAGCATACATACCAGATGCGGCTACACATAGACCCTGGATAGGATCTCACCTGATATCCATAGTGCCTATGTGCCAAGGAGTGCTTACTCGTTCATCGGGGGATCGCAAGTGCACGCGAGAAGCCCATGTACAATGGGGGTATATGCTGTCCTAGACTTTCGATGATATTTACAAAAAGTTATAGGCTAAACGTCTAACTATAAACAATCTTCCGTCGCCGGGACTTGAACCCGGGTCGCGCGGGTGAGAGCCGCGTATCCTAACCACCTAGACTACGANGCCGGGACTTGAACCCGGGTCGCGCGGGTGAGAGCCGCGTATCCTAACCACCTAGACTACGACGGATGCCTCATGCAACACGAACTAGAAGGTACGTACATTCACTGCACCATGATCGCCTTTGAATAGCGCGACCAGCGTTGTTGTAACCAGCCGGCTGTAGGAACTAAACATTCGAGTTCTTGGCAAATATGCTTACATATCCAGCTGTTTAAAGCTTTATTTCTTACCGCATATCCTCAGCGAGCAGAAGCGAACAAGCCAGGGGCACCGCATGCGCAATCAGGGTGTTTCACCTTCAGCAAGGACCTAAAGCCCACCAAACCCCTCAAACGAGAAATTCTAGCACGCCAATCCTGCAACCGAGTCCGCATATGGTTGCAGTAGCTGCGTGACATTCCTTATAAGCGATGCTCATCTTCTAGTTAAGTGGCAACTAAGCTACCTTCATTGTAGATGATGGTACTTTAGTGCGTATCCCGTCGCGGTTCGCCTCTCGTATGTAAACGTTCTGTTCTCTGCAAAGAAGGCGCAGTCCCAGCGGGTGTCAGACTTCCACTCTGGTAGGATTCTTCCCGGCGAAGGAGGTAGAGCTTCCGTATTAGGGCTGTGGCGAGGAAAGAAGGAGATCTAAGAGCCTCACCTGGAGAGGAAACGCCAAAATGTGGCTACAGATAGACTCTCGGCAAGAAGAAACCTGAGAGGAAATGCATCTAGCTTCGCAGGGATTCGCCCACGCTCAGCGGGACATCTTAAGGGCACGCGACGAAACTGTAGGGCAGTGGACCTCTGTTGTAGTATAATTATATGTCTTGTAAAGACCTGCTAGGCCAAAAGCTGAGTTGTAGTACAAAAGCTTCCGTCGCCGGGACTCGAACCCGGGTCGCGCGGGTGAAAGCCGCGTATCCTAACCACCTAGACTACGACGGATGCCCTCTGCATGCAAGCCCTAAACTGTGCGCTCACTATGTGGTACTCTGATTTGTACCGCATGATACGCTGTGGCGCTTCCGCTCGGCTGTAGCAACAAGAAATTCTAGCTCTTCACCCAGCAGTTTTCTATTCAGCCTTCTTCTTAAAGATTCACCGCTCCCTGCAGTGTTTCAGCGGACCGGAGCGGGCAAGCCAAGAGCACCGTATAAGCTATCGATGTGGTTCGCCTGCGAGCAGGGCTAAAACCCTACGAAAATCTCAAACCTCAGGCACTGCTCTGTCAACATTGCAGTAAAGTGTGCACATGGCTGCGGTTGGTGTGTTGCATTCCTTATACTAGACCCACCTTGTAATAATATAACAGCAGGATCAGTTGACAAAATATGATAATGCTTTTACCCGTATCTCGACAGGCATTGCGCATGCAAGTTGCCAGCCGTCTGCGAGGGAGTCGTGTTACCAACGGGTCTGAGAGATTCACATTGACTCTCGTGATGCTGCAGACACCGGAGCGGCCGTATTCGCCGTATTCGGGATGCCTGGAGGCAAGGCTGCAGGAGCGCTGCCCCATATGCACGATGCATGCGAACTGCGGATACAGATAGACCCCCGAAAACACTACCGAAGCGCCCTGCTATCTGTAACCGCAGTTATTGGTGTGCTCTCAGCGGGTGACGTTGAGCGCACACCATAAACCCGTAGAGGATGGGGGGTATGCGGAGCCCTTGATTCTTCCAGACGAGCAGTGAAAAGTCTATAGGATAAACGCTGAGCTGTAAATAGGCTTCCGTCGCCGGGACTTGAACCCGGGTCGCGCGGGTGAGAGCCGCGTATCCTAACCACCTAGACTACGACGGATGGCTCGTTAGGGTAAACCTTACACCGTAGCACCGCTGGCTGATACCGTGGCTTCTTGCACCGCATGGCTAGGTTTGCTGCAGCCAAGCCCTAAACCCCTAAACCCCAAACTTCGAGCCCCCCTTCACGTTCATCTTTTCTGCTGAATCTGTGCGCTAAGCCGTAAACGTCTAAACAAAAGGACACAAAAAAGCCCAGAATTCAAACGCTGTGCATACGGAATCAAGGTGGTTGACGCGGGAGCAGGGTTAAACTCACACCAAAAACTCAAACCCCAAACACTTGACAATAAACCCTGTAACAGTGTTTGCATATGACTGCAGTAGGTGTACGGTATTTCATATGATGCATTCTTATACAACTTGTATAACAACCAAGCAATCTTTATGATATGATGGTGTTCTAGTACGTACCACAGCAGAGCTCCCAAATCTCTGCCGCTCGCTGCCTTTATTTGAGTAGTGAAAGCAGCACGTTGCGCGGCTCCAAATATCAGTACTAAGTTCCGAGTAACAAATCTCTACGGCGTTGGCGCATGCATTGAACAGGGGGAGACAGGGGAGTACGCGCGCTTGCTGTTGCCGTTTTCTTCTGTTGCATCGAGGAGCGATCCAACTACAGATTCACTGCTTCTCCTCTGAAGGAGACTGAGGCCTTTGGAGAAAACTCCAAGAAAAGTAGCTCAGCATTCTCTGCATGCTACTGGATTCTTACACGCACCTTCACAAATTATTTTTACTTGTTGCCTCGTACAACCCTACTGGGCCAAGGTCTTTGTAGCGGGGAGAAAGATGAAACCAGAATAGACTGTATCCTGTGATGCTAATATTCTAAAATTCCGTGGCGCCAGCGGAGAGATACTAAACATTTTACTTTCTGGGTTTGCTGGCTAGGCAGACGTACTACAACTTTATAAAAGTTTTGTCGTAGTAGGAGGAGGAGTAAAGATAAATATTTAATTTATATTGAGAGAACCACGAAAGAGTTGTAAGAAATATTTATAATTTATAAAACAAAATTCCGTCGCCGGGACTTGAACCCGGGTCGCGCGGGTGAGAGCCGCGTATCCTAACCACCTAGACTA
>NW_013570623.1:9058-9326 GCF_000499745.2 Eimeria mitis | reverse complement strand
AAAAAAAATAAAAAAAATTAAATAAATGGAGGAATTATTTATTTGTTTACCCCATTAATAAATTAATTAACAAATTAGCGTAAAAGTTAATAAATAAATTATTTAATTAAATAAATAATTAATATTAATAAAATAAATTAATTAATATAAATTAATATAAATTCATATTTATTTTATGTGTGTTTCTGAGCCTATAAAACACCCCACATGCAGGTTGTTATAACATCAGCAAAAAAAAAAAAAATATTTTGTTTTTTTATTTAATATA
>NW_013570623.1:8428-8958 GCF_000499745.2 Eimeria mitis | reverse complement strand
AAAAAAAATAAAAAAAATTAAATAAATGGAGGAATTATTTATTTGTTTACCCCATTAATAAATTAATTAATAAATTAACGTAAAAGTTAATAAATAAATTATTTAATTAAATAAATAATTAATATTAATAAAATAAATTAATAAATATAAATTAATTAATATAAATTCATATTTATTTTATGTGTGTTTCTGAGCCTATAAACTACACCAGGAGATGCCAAGCCCCCCACATGCAGGTTGTTATATAACATCAGCAAAAAAAAAAAAAATATTTTGTTTTTTTATTTAATATAAATATTTAGTTTAATATATTAGCGAGGTGAGTAGTCAGTGGTTTACTTCTCCTGCTGTATATACACCCCAATCAATCGGCGGTATGTATACATATCAGCATACCCGCAGCTCCCTAGAATAACCCAATAAAAGGGAATATATAAATGTAAAATACTTTAATTTTAAACAATTAAAAAAAAAATAAAAAAAAAAAGATGAAAATATAAGCATAGAAGAAGTTCTCTATAGAAGGAAGG
>NW_013570623.1:7503-8328 GCF_000499745.2 Eimeria mitis | reverse complement strand
CCAATAAAAGGGAATATATAAATGTAAAATACTTTAATTTTAAACAATTAAAAAAAAAATAAAAAAAAAAGATGAAAATATAAGCATAGAAGGAGCTCTCTATAGAAGGCACCACCATGAAGCTGGGGTGTATAGGCAGCTCTATGCAGGGGAGAAAAAAAAAAATAAATTTTTCGTTTTATGGAAAAATAAGCGAGTATTTGTGTTTGTTTTTAATTTAATTTAATTTAATTTAATTTATTTTTTTATTTTATCTTATTTGTTGCATGCATTCTCTCCTCTTTTTTAGGCTGCTGCTGCTGACTCACACATGCACTCAACCACTGAACGCTCACCCAGAAACACAGAAGAAAGCTGTATTTATTAGGGTGTATTCGTGACGAAATTAGTGCTTTCTTTGTGTATTTCGGTGAATAAACTTAAAATAAATTGTCATTTCTTTTTTTTTTCTTTTTTTTTTCTTTTTTTTTTCTCTGATTCCACACACAAGCTACAGCTTCTCGCTGCGAGCTCAGCACGGGCGCAGCAGTTGACGATATTTCCTCTTTGTTAGGTTCTTCTTTTAAAATAAATTTGTATATTCATGGATTATATTCATTTATTTATTTATTAGATTCTATAAAACTCAAAAAAAAAACAAAAAAAAACATTTATTTCTCCTTTCTCCCCTCACTGCTGTCAGCGCGTTTCGGCTGTCACTACACCCCGACGACCCCTGACGGCTGCGCTGCAGCAGAACTTCTCTCTCATAAATAATTTATTTATTTTCTTTTTCTTTAAAACACTAACAACACAAACAAAAGCGGCCTTCTCCCCCCCCTCGCT
>NW_013570623.1:7011-7403 GCF_000499745.2 Eimeria mitis | reverse complement strand
ACGACCCCTGACGGCTGCGCTGCAGCAGAACTTCTCTCTCATAAATAATTTATTTATTTTCTTTTTCTTTTAACACCAACAACACAAACAAAAGCGGCCTTCTCCCCCCCCTCGCCTGTAGGGGGCAACCTAAGGATCGCCGCTGCTGCATGCACTGCATTCATACAATACCGAAACCTCAGCAGCAGCAACAGCAACAGCAGCAGCAACAGCAGCAACAGCAGCAGCAACAGCAGCAACAACAACAACAACAGCAGCAGCAGCAGCACCAGCAGCAGCAGCAGCAGGAGCGTATCAGCCGTTTCTTGTTTTTTTGTGTTTTTGCGTCAGTTGTGAAGAGAAGCATTTGCATATAAAGATTATTATTTATTCTTACAGGGTATTGCATGCAC
>NW_013570623.1:6698-6911 GCF_000499745.2 Eimeria mitis | reverse complement strand
AATTTATTTATTTATATATATTTATTTATTTATTTATTTATTTATAAATTTATTTATTTATATTTTCATATACCGCAGAAAAAATTCAAGTTTCAGGTATGTGTATGCATCACGCACGGCTGTCGCCACAACAAAACAAAACCCTAAACAAAACAAATATATAATAAAACATTTATATTTATATTTATATTTATTTATTTATTTATTTATTTA
>NW_013570623.1:5655-6012 GCF_000499745.2 Eimeria mitis | reverse complement strand
TCACCATGTCTCTCGGTGACCTTATACAGGATGCTGCTGCCTGGGTAACAGAAGAAATAAGAAAGTCTATCGATGATTTGAATGATGAAGACAGCCCGCGTGGTGCTGCTTCTGCTGCTGCAGCAGCAGCAGCAGCAGCAGCAGCAGCAGCAGGATACGGTGGTTTACGTTCTCCCCGATACCACAACCACCAGCAAAACCCTCGATCAGCTAAACCCTCAAAAGTTGTTGCCCTAGACGCTCTACTCAACTGGTAAACCCTAGAAACACACTAAACCCTTTTCTCTATATCCACCTCCTAGGGTTTAGGGTTTAGGGTTTAGGGTTTAGGGTTTTTTAAAGCAGACGGATTGAAAG
>NW_013570623.1:3253-3534 GCF_000499745.2 Eimeria mitis | reverse complement strand
CCTCCTCGTCTAGCATCACTGCAGAGAAAAGAAAGCAGCAGAAGAACCCCAGCAGCAGCAGCAGCAGCAGGGCAGCAGCAGCAGCAGCAGCAGCAGCAGCAGCAGCAGCAGCAGCCTGATCCTGCTGCTGTTGCTGCTCTAGGGGGAGAATATGCTGTGCTGCATACACTCCTAAGAAGCATCAGACGATGGATAGAACAAATGATAAATAATATAGATGCTGTCGTTCTTGTTTGTGAAAACCCCCAAGACGCTGCGGTGTATAGGCAGCTCCTTCCCGC
>NW_013570623.1:2472-3153 GCF_000499745.2 Eimeria mitis | reverse complement strand
TTTTTTTTTTTTTTTTTTTTTTTTTTTTCTTCCGAACCCCATCAGTCTCTATCATATCAACATACATCTATCTATCTATCTATCTATCTATCTATCTATCTATCTATCTATCTATACATAAATATATAAATCTATACATATATATATATTATATATGTATATATATATATGCATCTATACTTATATATATGTATAGGGTGAACGCATGCACTGGTGTGATAGTTTGGGTCTATCTGTTGCTGCTGCTGCTCTGTTGCTGCTGTTGCTGCTGCTGCTGTTGCTGCTGCTGCTGCTGCTGCTGCTGCTGCATGCAGTTGGAAGCACGTTTTCTGCTGCCTCAAGAAACCGGAAATTCTAGCGGAGAGATTGACGTGGCTGAGCGGCGCATTCGTCTGATACAAAGAGGCCCTGCTGCTGCAGCTGCTGCTGCTTCAGCAGCAGCAGCAGCAGCAGCACCAGCAGCAGCAGGAGCAGCAGCAGCAGCAGTTACTGTGCCTGCGTTTGGGGGTATGCTAGCGAGAAGAGAGGACTCAGATGATGATGAAAACGACAAAGACAACGATGAGCTGCTGCATGCAATCGACGTCAGCTTTAGGGTAGCTAAAGCAGAAACAGAAACAGAAAAAAGATTAGAAGCACTCAATATACAAGTATGATGCTGCTGCTGCTGCTGCTGCTGCT
>NW_013570623.1:1560-2126 GCF_000499745.2 Eimeria mitis | reverse complement strand
ATATATATATATATATATATATATATATATATATATATATATATATATATATTTATATATATATATTTATTTATTTATATATGTTTGTGTATTTGTGTATATACAGCGGCAGGGTTCCCCTTACGGGTACGAGAGCAGCGAGAGCATCTATCAGAGTTATTTAAGACAAGCAAATATATTATATGAGGGTGTTGGTGGTTTGCTGCAGCAGCAGCAGCAGCAGCAGCAGCAGCTGCAGCAGCTGCAGCAGTTGCAGTTTATATATCCTTCAGGCTACGACAATGCAGGCAGACCTATTATCGTTTTTCTTGCTGCTGTCTTTCCTGCTGCTTCTTTCGATTCGTTTCTGCTGCTGCTGCATATTATAAGAACTATGGATCCTTATATAAGAGACAAATACACTTTTCTTTATGTTAATTCGGGTATGTATATACACCATAAACCCTCATAAACCCTCGTAAACCCTCATAAACCCTCGTAAACCCTCATAAACCCTCATAAACCCTCATACACCCTCATAAACCCTCATAAACCCTCGTAAACCCTCGTAAACCCTAATAAATAAA
>NW_013570623.1:344-1466 GCF_000499745.2 Eimeria mitis | reverse complement strand
AAAAAAAAAAAAAAAAAAAAAAAAAAAAAAAAAAAAAAAAAAAAAAAAAAAAAAAAAAATATTTGTGTGTATGTTTGTGTTTCAGCTGTCCATCACTCCAACATTCCCAGCATTTCTCTTTTTGGAGAATTTTTTAATTTAATTGAAAAATTTGTTGATAATTTATCGCAGTTTTTTGTTTTGCATGCGGGGCTGCTTTTTCGCGCTACTTTTTCTGTTTTTTCGGGTTTTGTTTTTACACAAAAAGGAGAACATACACTTTATCTTAAATCTATTAAGGTATTTATTTTATTTTATTTTTATTTTTATTTTTTTTTTTTTTTGTTTTACTCGTTTTTGTCTGTTTTTGCGTTGTATATATATGTATATGTGTGTTTTTATATTTATGTTTGTGTGTATATATATATATATATATATTTACATTTATATTTATATTTATATTTATATTTATATTTATATTTATATTTATATTTATATTTATATTTATATTCTGTATTTATATTTATATTTATATTTATATTTATATTTATATTTATATTTATATTTATATTTATATTTATATTATGTATATTTTGATCGTACATTTTGTAACATCCATTTATGTCTATTTATTTATTTATTTTTTTACGTTTTCTTTTTTTATTTATTTTTTTTATATTTTTATATATTATTTGTTATATATATTTCTATCTTTCCTTCTACATTCTATCTATTATTTTATTTCTTTCTTTGTTTCTTCTCCCTGCTGCTGCTCTTGCTGCTGCTGCTGCTGCTGCTGCTGCTGCTGCTCTCGCTCCTGCTCCTGCTGTTGCTGCTCTTGCTGCTGCTGCTGCTGCTGCTGCTGCTGCTGCTGCTGCTGCTGCTGCTGCTGCAGGAGTTGTCTGCGCATGCAGCAAAAGAAATGCCGAAGCTACCTAAATATGTGGTGGAGTTTGACGAGAAGCCGAAAACAAAAATCCTGGGATTAACATTATAAAATAATTTCATCTTTTTCTTTTTCTTTTTTTTTTGTTTTTCTTTTCCTTTCTATCTTTATTATAATATTATTATTTATTTATTTATTTATTATTTTATTATTATATTCTTGTTAAATAAATAAATAAATAAATAATTATAATATAT
>NW_013570623.1:0-244 GCF_000499745.2 Eimeria mitis | reverse complement strand
AAGCCGAAAACAAAAATCCTGGGATTAACATTATAAAATAATTTCATCTTTTTCTTTTTCTTTTTTTTTTTGTTTTTCTTTTCTATCTTTATTATAATATTATTATTTATTTATTTATTTATTTATTTATTTATTATTTTATTATTAAATAAATAAATAAATAAATAATTATAATATAATACCTTGCTGGTGTTGTTCTCTTTACTTCTTTTCTATCGCTTGCATGCTCTTCAGCGCAACACCC
>NW_013570622.1:6788-8700 GCF_000499745.2 Eimeria mitis | reverse complement strand
CCTCTCTAGACCTCAACGCTACAGCACTGGAGCTGATGATCCGCCTCACTGCTGTTCGTGTTGTTTGGCGTCGCTGCATTATAAAAGCTTTATGCATGCACCGTGCATGCATCACCAGCCCCAAACCCCATGCTGCTGCTGCTGCTGCTGCAGCAGGAACACCAGCAGCACTGCTATCCCCCGCTGCAGCAGCTCCAGCAACACAGACTGCAGAGGATGCTGCAGCAGAGGACCCCACAGCAGACAGAACCCACCCAGCAGCAACAGCAGCAGCAACAGCATCAACTGCAGCAGGAGAGAGTCAGCTCTCCTCAACAGGATCTCAGCTGGGAGCAGATGCAGCAGCAGCAGCACCCGGAGCCAAACCCTCAGCAGCAGCAGCAGCAGCAGCAGCAGGAGCAGCAGCAGAGGGAGCGTTGCTGTCTCTGCGTCGCAGCAGCGGGCGTTTCTCTCTCCGCTGCGCTGCAGCAGATGGGCTGGAGGTGTCTTCTGTTCATCCTGAGGCTGTGGGGCCTGCTGCAGTATTCTCGGGTGTATGTACAGCTAACGCACTCACAGGCAGCCGCCTGCTGTCTCCTCACCTGCCCCCCTCGCTGCCCCCCCTAGATATGGATCTGCTGCTGGCGCTGCTGCTGATAGCCCTCAGGCGCTGCCGCGTCCCCCTTACTGCTGCTGATGTCCTCAGGCTGCTGCTGCAGGTGCGGTGCTTTGTCTCTGTCTCCTTTTTTATGTCTCTTCTCTCTCTTCTTCTGTCTCTTTGTTTTTGTCTCTCCTGTATATCTTCTTTTGTCTTTGTCTCTTGTCTTTGTCTCCTTTGTGTCTCTGCTGCTGCCTCCGTTTTTGTTTTTGTTTCTGTCTCGCGTTCTGTTCTTTATGTGTATAGACGGACCTATATAAATATATATTTATTAAATTCGTTGGTATGTATATATATATATATATATATATATATATATATATATATATATATATATATATATATATATATATTTATTTTGTTGTTTTTTAATAACAAAATATATTTTATAAATGCATGCATTTCTCCTGCATCTCTGTCTGTATGCGCATACATGTGGGGTGTACAGACACCTCAGAACGATTGCTTAATGCATTGCTGCTGCTGCTGCTGCTGCTACTGCTGCTGCTGCTGCTGCTGCTACTGCTGCTGCTGCTGCTGCTACTGCATGCAATGATGCTGCTACCGCTGCTGCTGCTGCTGCATGCAATGCTGCTGCTGCTGCTGCTGCTGCTGCTGCTGTGTCTGTCTCCTTTTTGTTTCAGAACCGCATTGGGTCTCTGTCGCTGCTGCGGCTGTCTCCTCCGGCTTTGTGGCATCAGTGCCGTGTCTTTACTGGGGCGCTGCTGCAGCTGTCTTGCAAGTCGAATTCTGCTGCTGCTGCTGCTGCGCTGCAGCCGCAGTCTCTGCCGCATGCATTCAGGCTGCAGACGCTGCTGCAGGATCTGGGGGCCCTCGGTATATCAGGGGGCCCCTCTATCAATGCCTCTGCTCTCATAGCCCGTTTGGGTTTGCTGCTGCGTCTCCCCCCTCTCGTGCTGCTGCTAGCCAATGCTCTGCTGCAGCAGCTGCTGCCAGCGCAGCTGCAGCTGCTGCAGCACAAACTACGCACAGCTCAAGAATACAGACACATTAAAATACCCAAGAGGGCCCCCTTCATTCCTTCTTATATTAAAACACGCCAACGGGGGCCCCCGCCGCTTCACATACGCAAAAGTGTTAGGGCCATACGCAGTGTTCCTGCTGCTGCTGTTGCAGCAGCAGCTGCAGCAGCTGCTGCTGCTGCAGCAGGAGACAGACACGGCAACGGCAACAACCTCAACAAACGCAGACGGGTGATGACTTCGTCAGGCTCCGCAGCAACAGCAGCAGCAACAACACCTGAAGCAACACAAG
>NW_013570622.1:6095-6688 GCF_000499745.2 Eimeria mitis | reverse complement strand
ACGCAGTGTTCCTGCTGCTGCTGTTGCAGCAGCAGCTGCAGCAGCTGCTGCTGCTGCAGCAGGAGACAGAGACACCCACGGCAACGGCAGCAACCTCAACAAACGCAGGCGGGTGATGACTTCGTCAGGCTCCGCAGCAGCAGCAGCAGCAACAACACCTGAAGCAACACAAACAGCTGCAGCAGCAACAACAGAGGCAGACACAGCAGAAGCAGCAACTGCAGCAGCAACCACGACGGGGCCTGGCAGCGGGGACGCGGGTATGAGTGATGGGGTGGCCGCAGCAGCAGCAGCAGCAGCAGCAGCAGCAGCAGCAGCAGACTCGGCTGTGTCTCCGCAGACACCTGAGGAAGCTGCAGCAGCAGCAGCAGCAAAATGTACAGCAGCAGATGATGGTAATAAAGCTGCTGAAGGAGACAGCAGCAGCGAAGGCTGTGAATTCTCCCTGCTGCAGCAGCAGGAGGGGCCCAGCAGCGACTGCGCGAGCGATGGCGGGGACCGCAGCAAGACATCAGCAGCAGCATCAGCAGCAGGATCCGGAGCAGCAGCAGCAGCTGCTGCTGCTGCTTCTGGGCGGAAGAAGCGGTACAAGA
>NW_013570622.1:4790-5976 GCF_000499745.2 Eimeria mitis | reverse complement strand
TGGCGGCTGCTGACGCCCCACAGCAAGTCAAATGTATGGGGCTGTCCCCTCGAGCTTGCTGCTGGGGCCTGTGTCTTGGTTGCTCTCAGGCTCCTCTACGGTATCATGCAGTGGCAGCCCGCTGCAGCACCCACAAACACCTGCAGCAGCAGCAGCAGCAGCAGCAGCAGCAGCAGCAGCAGCAGAAAGAATGGGGGAAAACCACAAAATATGGATGAAGCTGTAACCACTGCTCTGAGGCTCTGCACACAGACAGAAGAGGAGCTTTCTGGTAGACACATTCGCAGCAGCAGCAGCAGCAGCAGCACAAGCAGCAGCAGCAGCGGCAACGTCGATGACCCTGAAAAGCCCTTGCCGCAGCCGACGCAGTGTGAGTGTTCCTCTCCAGCAGCAGCACAAGACAACTCTATGAGCAGCAGCAGCAACAGCAGCAGCAGCAACCGTACGAGCAGCAGCAACAGCAACAACAGCAGCAAAAGCAGCAGCAACGTAGAAGGCCCCCTGGCTGCTTTTGGGGGGCCCCTCTCTCCTCGGCGGCTGCCCCTGCAGGTGCTGCGGTGGGCGACAGATAGATTTTTTGTTTATCTGGATGGGTTGACATTGATGTGGGTGATAGGGGTTCGCCAGTCTGCAGCAGCAGCAGCAGCAGCAGCAACAGCACTTGCTGCTGCTGCAGCTTTTGCTGCAGCACCTGCTGCTCAAGCAGCAGCAGATGGATTCAACCTTTACTTCTTCCCCGCCAAACAAATAGGAGAGCGACGAGCGGGAAGAAAGGCCATCCGTTTCTTGCTGCTGCTGCATTTCCATCAAAAGCAGCAGCAGCAACAGCAGCAGCAACAGCAGCAGCAGCAGCAGCAGCAGCAGGTTCGTGGGAACGACCTACTGCCAGCCCCCGTTCTCCGCTTGCTGCTACACCCAGAGGTGGGTTTGCTTCTGCTGCTGCTGCAGGGCCGTGGGGCCCCCAGCAGGGGCCTCTGGGGGCCCTAAGGAACCCACAAAGACCCCTCAGGCTGAGTAGTAGTAGTAGCAGCAGCAGCAGCAGCAGCAGCAGCAGCACAGCTTCAGTGGCGCTGCAGTTGACATTGTTGAAGGGTTTAGGGTTTGAGGCAACGTGGGTTGGGGTGAAGGGGGGTGGAGCGTAGACCTCGTGAGGGTTTGTGAAATCTATTAGGGTTTATTGGGTTTA
>NW_013570622.1:3414-4690 GCF_000499745.2 Eimeria mitis | reverse complement strand
CAGCAGCAGCAGCAGCAGCAGCAGCAGAAAGAATGGGGGAAAACCACAAAATATGGATGAAGCTGTAACCGCTGCTCTGAGGCTCTGCACACAGACAGAAAAGGAGCTTTCTGGTAGACACATTCGCAGCAGCAGCAGCAGCAGCAGCAGCAGCAGCAGCAGCAGCAGCAGCAGCACAAGCGGCAGCAGCAGCGGCAACGTCGATGACCCTGAACAGCCCTCGCCGCAGCCGACGCAGTGTGAGTGTTCCTCTCCAGCAGCAGCACAAGACAACTCTATGAGCAGCAGCAGCAACAGCAGCAGCAGCAGCAGCAGCAACCGTACGAGCAGCAGCAACAGCAACAACAGCAGCAAGAGCAGCAGCAAAGTAGAAGGCCCCCTGGCTGCTTTTGGGGGGCCCCTCTCTCCTCGGCGGCTGCCCCTGCAGGTGCTGCGGTGGGCGACAGATAGATTTTTTGTTTATCTGGATGGGTTGACATTGATGTGGGTGATAGGGGTTCGCCAGTCTGCAGCAGCAGCAGCAGCAGCAGCAACAGCACTTGCTGCTGCTGCAGCTTTTGCTGCAGCACCTGCTGCTCAAGCAGCAGCAGATGGATTCAATCTCTACTTCTTCCCCGCCAAACAAATAGGAGAGAGACGAGCGGGCAGAAAGGCCATCCGTTTCTTGCTGCTGCTGCATTTCCATCAAAAGCAGCAGCAGCAACAGCAGCAGCAACAGCAGCAGCAGCAGCAGCAGCAGCAGCACCATGTTCGTGGGAACGACCTACTGCCAGCCCCCGTTCTCCGCTTGCTGCTACACCCAGAGGTGGGTTTGCTTCTGCTGCTGCTGCAGGGCCGTGGGGCCCCCAGCAGGGGCCTCTGGGGGCCCTAAGGAACCCACAAAGACCCCTCAGGCTGAGTAGTAGTAGTAGCAGCAGCAGCAGCAGCAGCAGCAGCAGCACAGCTTCAGTGGCGCTGCAGTTGACATTGTTGAAGGGTTTAGGGTTTGAGGCGACGTGGGTTGGAGTGAAGGGGGGTGGAGCGCAGACCTCATGAGGGTTTGTGAAATATATTAGGGTTTATTGGGTTTCATTAGGGTTTAGGGTTTAGGGTTTACTGGGTTTCAGGGTCTAGGGTTTAGGGTTTAGTTTAGGGTTTGTTGGGGGTCATTGGGGTTCCGTAGGGTTCATTCAGTTGTACAAGGGTTTAGTAGAGTTATTTAGGTGTTATGAGGGTTTATGGGGGTTTATAAAGGCTTTTAAGGGTTTTCGAGGGTTTAGGGTTTAGGGTTTAGGGT
>NW_013570622.1:743-1622 GCF_000499745.2 Eimeria mitis | reverse complement strand
CCCCTTCATTCTCATGCTGCTGCTGCACTTGCTGCAGCAAGAAACAAAGCTGCTGCTGCTGCTGCTGCTGCTGCTGCTGCTTCGACTGCAACCCCGCAGGAGCAGCAGCGCCAACAGCAGCAGCAAGAACGCGGGGCTGTTGTGGAGACAGAAGGAGACACCATGCCGCTAGCAGAAGCAGCAGAAGACCTCGAGAAAGCTGTTGAAATTGCTGCTGCTGCATTTGGCTACATTAGCATGCAGCAGCGGCAGCAGCAGCAGAGACTGCAGCAGCACCGCAGCACCAAGCGAGACCGTCACAGACGCCGCCGGGGCGAACGCAGCAGCAGCAGCAGCAGCAGCAGCAGCAGCAAGAGCAGCAGCAGTAGCAGCAGCAGCAGCAGCAGGCTCACACATTTTGAGGTGTACAGACACTCCGTTACTGCAGCAGAAGCAAGCGAGCCCTGCGTGCTGCTGCCGCTGCAGCCGCACAATGCTGCTGTGGTGCAGCGGTTTGCTGCTGAGGCAGCTGAGGAGTTGCCGCTGCTTCCTCTGCCTCGACCTGCTGAATCCTCTGATGCTGCTGCTGCTGCTGCTGCTGCTCACCTGGAGGCTGTACACTGCCTGCAGCAGCAGCAGCAGCAGCAGCTGCAGTGGCTGGGGTCTCCATACGTCTGTTATGAGGGGACAGCTGACTCTCTCTTCCTGCTGCTAGCAGCTTCGCTGCTGCAGCAGATGGGTGCTGCTGATGATCTGCTGCAGCAGCCAGCAGCAGAAGGAGAGGAGACAGTGGGGGAGTTGCTGCTGAGAAATTCAGCAGCAGGTGCAGCAGCAGCAGCTCAGAGTCTTGTTGATTCTGTCGCCGAGTTGCTGCAGCCGTATAGGGATGCAGCAGCAGCT
>NW_013570622.1:332-506 GCF_000499745.2 Eimeria mitis | reverse complement strand
TTAGACTTGTTGCACAGCAAGTACTGGGCCCCGGATTGGTGTTTTGAGGGTTTTGCTGCTGCTGCTGTGCCGCAGCGGTTCGCCCTCAGGGGCGGCAGCAGCAGCTTTCTTGAGGGGGGGGGCTGCGGCCCCGGCCGGGCCTTGCCGCTGCGGCTTGAGGCTGCATGCAGCTAC
>NW_013570622.1:0-244 GCF_000499745.2 Eimeria mitis | reverse complement strand
AACCCTAATACACCGAAACACTGGAAACCCTAAACCCTCGCTTTTATAGAGGGTTAAACCCGCGAAAGTTTTTTTTTTTAAGTAACCCTAAACCCTAGCTACACTGGAAACCCTAAACCCTAAACCCTAAACCCTAAACCCTAATAAGCCCTTACGCGCATTGAGGCTGGCAAGCAGAGGAGAGAAGAGAAAGAGACAGAGAAAGAGACAGAGACAGAGAGATTGTGTTTGTTTATATATATAT
>NW_013570621.1:6447-8792 GCF_000499745.2 Eimeria mitis | reverse complement strand
GTAATAAATATATATATATATATATATATATATATATATATATATATATATATGTATATATAAACAAACAAATACACAAATAAACAAAGATAAACAAATAAACAAAGACAAACAAACGAAGACAAGCAACCGAAGACAAACAAATAAACAAATAAATAAACAAATAATTTGCATCTTTACTCTTTGTCTTTGTCTTTTTCTTTTTCTTTTTGTCTTTTTCTTTTTCTTTTTGTCTTTGTCTTTGTCTTTATTTTATTTATTTATTTATTTCTCCTTCTGCCTATACTAAACCCTCTTAATAAGTTAAACAAAAAAACCGAGAGAGTTTCAGCTAGCTGTGAATAGGTACAGCTAGCTATGCTTGTCTGTAGCTAGCTGTGTTTATCTATGGCTAGCTATGGCTAGCTATGGCTAGCTATGGCTAGCTATGGCTAGCTGGGTCTGGGTGTAGCTAGCTAGCGCTAACTATGGCTAGCTATGCAGAAGTGCGGCTAGCTGCGGCTAGCTATTGCTAGTTATTAATAAATACGACTAGCTATGGCTGCTAGCTGTAGCCAGCTGCAGCTAGCTCTAGCTAGCTCTAGCTAGCTGTAGCTAGCTCTACCTATCTGTAGCTAGCTGTAGCTAGCTGTAGCGCTCTCTATCTAGCTGTATCTCTCTCTAGCCAGCTGTGGCTAGCTGTAGCTAGCTGTAGCTAGCTGTAGCTAGCTGTAGCTAGCTGTAGCTAGCTGTAGCTAGCTGTAGCTAGCTACGGTGAGGCCTCAGGGCCTCCTGATGCTGGCCCCCCCGCCTCATACCTCCGTTGTATCCATCAGTTAGCCGCTTTAATTTCTGCAAATAAATAAATAAATAAAATAAATAAATAAAATTAATTAAAATAAATAATTAAATAAAATAAAAACAAATAAATAAACAACAAACAAAGCCGCTGGTCTATGGGGGCCCCCTCGGCCCCCAACGGCGGTCGGTTGGGGGGCGGGGGGTCAGGCCCCCGCTAGACAGCAGCTGCAACGTTTTGTCATAAATTTTTGTTTATTTTTGTGTTTTTAATTGAAATTTAATAAAATATTTATAAATTAATATTAATTTTGCACTCTTAATCAAAAAAAATAAACAAAAAAGAGACAAATAGGTGCCTATACACCCGAGAGCCCCACCGCAGCCGACAGGCTACATACAGGATGCAGAGGGGCCCCCAGCTGTCTCGTGTTTATCCTTTTTATATTTAAATATTTTATTTTATTTATTTTTATTTATTTTATTTTTTATTTACTTTTCAATGGAATAAGAAAACGCACAAAGGGGAAACAAGCTGCACGCCCCCGGCCCTCCATACACACATACACACACACACACATAAACCCTAAACCCTAAACCCTAAACCCTAAACCCTAAACCCTAAACACTTGACTTTGGGGCCCTATCAGGTGTACTTCACCTCCAAGCCTACTTGCTGCTACCCGTCTGCCTAGGGGCCCCCCACCCCGCTAGCAGCAACCGCAGCAACCGCAGCAGCAGCAGCANCTACCCGTCTGCCTAGGGGCCCCCCACCCCGCTAGCAGCAACCGCAGCAACCGCAGCAGCAGCAGCAGCAGGAGCAGCAGCAGCAGGAGCAGCAGCAGCAGGAGCAGCAGCAGCAGGGGCAGCAGCAGCAGCAGCAGTAGCAGCAGCAGTTCTTCGGAGCTGCGAGGGCCAGCAGCAACGAATGGAGGGGCCCCTACAGGATAGTACTGCTGGAGGGGTGCGGGGGGCCCCTGGCAGCGCAGCAGCAGCAGCAGCTGCTGCTGCTGCTGCTGCTCCTGCTGCTGCTGCTCCTGCTGCTGCTGCTGCTGCACCGCATGCAGCGCATGCTTCCGCAGCAGCAGCAGCACCAGCAGCAGCAGATGCAGTGTCTCCGTCTGCTGAGGTTAACACAGGGGCCCCCCCTCCTCCCCCCGCAGTATCTCAACCAGGGGCCCCCAGGGAGAATACAGGGGCCCCCCAAGAGGGTACAGGTCCCCCCCTAGAGGGTATAGGGGCCCCCCAAGAGGGTACGGGGGCCCCCTTGGAGACCACGGGGGCCCCCTTGGAGGGCACGGGGGCCCCCCTAGAGGGTACGGGGGCCCCCCTAGAGGGTACAGGGGGGCCCCTGGAGGGTACTGGGGGCCCCCTGGAGGGTACGGGGGCCCCCCGTTTTTCGAATTTGTGGGTGGCGTGGAAGGAGACAGCTTGCTGCCTGCATTCTTTGTCTCGTGTTGCTGCTTATCCTTCTGCGTGTGAAATATTAAAACTAATAAAGGAAATAAATAAAAAAGAGACAGATAAAGAAGAAAAAGAAAAAAAAGAAAAAGAAAAAAATAAAAATA
>NW_013570621.1:5089-6347 GCF_000499745.2 Eimeria mitis | reverse complement strand
TCTCGTGTTGCTGCTTATCCTTCTGCGTGTGAAATATTAAAACTAATAAAGGAAATAAATAAAAAAGAGAGAGATAGAGAAGAAAAAGAAAAAAAAGAAAAAGAAAAAAATAAAAAAGAAAAAGAAAAAGATGAAATACAAGCTCCTCTTCTTCCCCCTCATTTTGCTGCTGCAGAGACAGCTGCTTATCCCCCCGCAAAAGCAGTACTCTCTTATAGAGCTTTCAAGCGAGCAAGCTAAACCCTAAACCCTAAACCCTAAACCCTAAACCCTAAACCCTAAACCCTAGACTGTAAACCCTAGATATCCTGAACAAATTGGGTATTGGGTTTCTCTGGAAGGGTTTAGGGTTTAGGGTTTAGGGTTTTGATTCTGGGGTCTTTTCTACACCTGATGAATTTATGTTCTAGGGTTTAGGGTTTAGGGTTTAGGGTTTAGGGTTTAGGGTTTATGTGGTTCAGGCTGGGTTGATTGGTGGGGGCCCCTTTTCAGGGTTTTTTTCTGCTTCTGTTTTTTGTGAATTTCTTCGCGACGCCCACGGAGACATCTCCACACAAACAGCAGCCAGAACTCTCCTCAATACCAGTCAGCAGGGTTTAGGGTTTAGGGTTTAGGGTTTAGGGTTTAGGGTTTAGGGTTTGGGGTTTAGGGTTTAGGGTTTGGGGTTTTGGGAGGGTGGTTTAGGGTTTAGGGTTTAGGGTTTAGGGTTTAGGGTTTAGGGTTTGGGGTTTAGGGTTTAGGGTTTAGTGGGGGGGGATTGGGGGTTGGGGCTTGGGGGGGAACGGCCCGTTAGGGAGACGGGTTAGGGGTTAGGGTTTTAGTTGTAGGGTTTAGGGTTTAGGGTTTAGGGTTTAGGGTTTGTGGTTTAGTATTCAACGCGCATCTGAAGGAGAAGGTGCAGCCATACCTTAACGAGAAAGAAGAATTCACCATAGATGTAAGCTGCTGCTGCTGCTGCTGCTGCTGCTGTTGCTGCTGCTGGTGCTGTTGCTGCTGCTTTTGCTGCTGCTGCTGCTGCTGCTGCTGTTGTTGCTGCTGCTGCTGCTGTTGCTGCTGCTGCTGCTGTTGCCTCCGTTCGTTGCTGCTATTCATCTCGCCTGCAATAGAAACACCCTCTGTTCCCATCAGGATTGTTTAGGGTTTAGGGTTTAGGGTTTAGGGTTTAGGGTTTAGGGTTTAGGGTTTGTGTTTTTTTTTTTTTTTTCAGAGTTTGAGTGAGATGTTTATGGATTGGTCTTTGGATTCCTTAGTGCTCATT
>NW_013570621.1:4064-4575 GCF_000499745.2 Eimeria mitis | reverse complement strand
AGCTCACCCTGGCTTTCTTCTCTTTTTTGCTAGATACCTTGTACTGCTGCTGCTGCTGCTGCTGCTGCTGCTCCTGCTGCTGCTGCTGCTGCTGCTGCTGCTGCTGGTGTTGGTGCTGCTGCTGCTGCTGCTGCTGCTGGTGCTGGTGCTGGTGCTGCTGCTGCTGGTGCTGGTGCTGGTGCTGCTGCTGCTGGTGCTGGTGGTGGTGTTGGTGGTGTTGGCGTTGGTGCTGCTGCTGCTGGTGTTGGTGTTGGTGCTGCTGCCTCTGGTGTTGGTGGTGGTGGTGGTGCTGCTGCTGCTGCTGCTGTTGCTGCTGCTGGTGTTGGTGCTGCTGCTGCTGCTGCTGTTGCTGCTAGTGTTGGTGCTGCTGCTGCTGCTGCTATTGTTGTTTCTGTAGTTGCTGTTGTTGCTGCTGCTGCTGTAATTGCTGCTGTGCTGCTGCTGCTGCTGCTGCTGCTGCTGCTGCTGCCCTCGGGTTCAGCGTTTCAGGGTTTAGGGTTTAGGGTTTAGG
>NW_013570621.1:3602-3964 GCF_000499745.2 Eimeria mitis | reverse complement strand
TTTTTTTTTTTTTTTTTTTTTTTTTTTCTTCGTTTGTGTTTGTTCTTTTTTTCTCCTTTTTTTTCCTTCTCTTCCTTCTTTTTTCTTTCTTTTGAGGGGTTGGGTGTTGGGGGGGAGTGTTGTTTGTTTGTTTTTTCTCTTTTTGCTTTTTTTTTGGGGGTTTTAGGGTTTTTGGGTGGATGGGTGGTTTGTTTTGTTTTTTTTGTTTTTTTTGTTTTTTTTTGTTTTTTTTTGTTTTGTTTCATTGTTGTTTTTATTTATGATGATGGTTATTTGTTTTTTATTTTATTTTACTTTTTTTTGTTGCTGCTGATGGTTTATTTAATTATATTGTTTTATTATTATTTACATTGTCGATGAAG
>NW_013570621.1:3058-3502 GCF_000499745.2 Eimeria mitis | reverse complement strand
TTTTTTTTTTTTTTTTTTTTTTTTTTTTTTTACCTAAAACAAACAGCTCTAGCCACAGCTGAACTCAACCAAACGGGTTCGTTTCTTTTTTCTTTTTTTTCTTTTTTTTTTATTTCTTTTTCTTGTTTTTGGTTGTTTTTGTTTGTCTTTTCTTTGTTTTTTCTTTTTCTTCTTCGTTTTTCTTTGTTTTTCTTTTTTTTTGTTTTCCTTTGTTTTTCTTTCCTAGCCTCTAGCCACAGCTGAACTCAACCAAACGGGTTCGTTTTTTTTTCTTTTTTTTTTCTTTTTTTTTGTTTTTCTTTTTTTCTCTGTCTTTTCTTTGTTATTTTTTGTTTTTCGTTTTTTGTTTTTCTTTTTTTCTTTCTTTTTCTCTTTTTTTCCTTTTTTTTTCTTTTTCCTTTTTTTTATTTTGAGGAGTTCGTGGGTGGGGGGTTGTTTTGTTTT
>NW_013570621.1:1198-1963 GCF_000499745.2 Eimeria mitis | reverse complement strand
ATGTATTGCAGTTTATCATATATTCAAACCCTAAAGGGTTTAGGGTTTAGGGTTTAGGGTTTAGGGTTTAGGGTTTATATTTGTCGCTCTTCCCTCCATCATTCTTTCTCTTTCCTTCCCTCTGTATTATTTCTAATCTAAAATTCATTCTTCATTCTTTATTCTCTCTCTATCCTATATCATTTATTTTTTATTTTTTATTTTTTATTTTTTATTTTTTAGGGTTTAGGGTTTAGGGTTTAGGGTTTAGGGTTTGTGTGCAGGTGGTTTTCGGTTCCATTTCATCGAAATTTTGTACTTTTTGGGCGAAATTTTGGAATTCGTTTATTTTGCGTTTCTCGCGAAAACTGCAATTTATCTGAACTTTCTATTTGTGCTCGTCTTTCTTGTCCGATACAAAACGCAGAAATAAATAAACAAATACACCTTATAGAGCAAGCGATGAAACACCCAGTGGGGCCTTTACCCCCCCCTGCTGCTGCTCCTGCTGCTGCTGCTGCTGCTGCTGGTGGTTTTGGTGGTGGTGGTGTTGCAGGAAGGGGAGGAGGTCCTTTGCTGCAGCAGCAGCTGCTGCTGCAGCAGCAGCAGCAGCAGCAGCAGCAGCAAGTTAAACAAATACAGTTTAGGGGGAGATATGGATTCGTTCCGCCTTGGTTTACTTCTGCTGCTGCTGCTGCTGATGCTGCTGCTGCTGTCTTCTTCTCTATTGTCGCTGCTGCTTGTCTCTCCTTATTTTATTAAGGTATAGAGACGCAGCAAAATACA
>NW_013570621.1:806-1029 GCF_000499745.2 Eimeria mitis | reverse complement strand
TTATTTATTTATTTGTTTTATTTATTTTTATTTATTTGTTTTATTTATTTTTATTTATTTAGTTAATTTATTTATTTATAAAGTTTATTTAATTTATTTATTTATTTTATTTATTTATTTTATTTATTTAATTTATAAAATTTTCTATTTATTTAAATTCGCCACCGAAATTTCTTTTGTTTGCTCTGCTTTTTGGTTTTTTGCTTAAATTGTTTTTTATATA
>NW_013570621.1:0-666 GCF_000499745.2 Eimeria mitis | reverse complement strand
TATTTATATATATAAATATATATAAATATATATTTATAGATTTGTAGTTTTTGGAGACAAACAAAATTAGAAAAGGGTGTGCAGCTCAATAGAGATGAAATAAAGAACAAATATAAAAAAGAAAAATAAATAAAAAATAAATAAAATATAATTACGCAACTATATAAAAATAAAATATAAAACAAAATATTGTTAAGCAAACAAAAACAAAGAAAACAAAAAATATATAATTATATAAAACTCTAAAGATGAAAAAAAAAAAAAAAGTATATGATGTTAGCGCCATAAGAAGAAAGAGAAAACGAAATATAATTATATAATTATATACAAATATAATAAAGAATAAATGTAAACAAAAAACAAATAAATAAATAAAATAAATAAATAAATAAAAATAAATAAAAATAATTAAGAAACCCTTGATGTTGCTTGCGTTAGCAGCGTCTGCGCCTCCACACCAAATTTGTTTGCTTTCTTAACAACAGCAATCTATAAAAAAATAAAATAAAATAAAATAAAATAAAAAATAAAAAATAAAAATATATTTATATTTATAAATACACAATAAATAAATGAAGTATTTATTTATATTAATAAAGAAACAAAAAACACACAAAACACGAATTTGTATTTTATAGATAAACAAAATAATTTTTTATATTTTAT
>NW_013570620.1:5589-8434 GCF_000499745.2 Eimeria mitis | reverse complement strand
CTTTGGGTGTAAAAGTAATAAAAACTTTTCCTTCTTTCTCAACAACAAAATCTTTTGCTTTATACTGATCACCAAAAGCATGGCGGGCTATAATGATAGGTTTTTTCCAAGAGGGTACTAGCCGCGGCACCTGCAGCAGCAGCAGCAGCAGCAGCAGCAGCAGCAGCAGCAGCAGCAGTAGCGGCAGCAGCAGCAGCAGAAGCGGCAGCAGCGGCAGCAGGAGCGGCAGCAGCAGCAGCAGAAGCGGCAGCAGCAGCAGCGGCAGCAGCAGCAGCAGTAGCAGCAGCAGCAGCAGCAGCAGCAGCAGCAGCAGCAGCAGAAGGGTATAGGGTTTAGTGCTTAGTATTTAGGGTTTAGGGTTTAGGGTCTTAGGTGTAGTGTTTAGTATTTAGTATTTAGTATCTAGGGTTTAGGGTTTAGGGTTTAGGGTTTAGGGTTTACAGAGTCTACGAGTATAGGGCATCTGAAGATGGTGCCGCCGAGGAGGTTTCTGGGTCTAGGGTTTAGTGTTTAATATCTAGGGTTTAGGGTTTAATATTTAGGGTTTAGGGTTTAGGGTTTAGGGTTTAGGGTTTACAGAGTCTACGAGTATAGGGCACCTGAAGATGGTGCCGCCGAGGAGGTTTCTGATTGTAGCGTTTGGGGATTTCCACATTTCTTTGAGCCCGAACTCTGCACACAAACCCTAAACCCTAAACCCTAAACCCTAAACCCTAAACCCTAGAGAGAGAGAAAGAGAGAGAGAAACCATCAAGAGTGTAAAAAAAAGGATATAAAGAGAAGAAAAACGAGCTGCTAGCTCTCTTTTATTATCTAAATATTCTATTTTAAGGGTTTAGGGTTTAGGGTTTTCAAGGGTTTAGGGTTTTCAAGGGTTTAGGGTTTTCAAGGGTTTAGGGTTTACCTTTGACTCTGGCTTCATCGGGGGTTATAGTAGCACACTTGACGCCTACTTTATATTTTTTTAGTGCTTCTGCTGCTTCTCTCGTCACCGCATCGTTTGTTTTGTCTCTGTGGTGTATGCTGAGGTCGTAGTATTCAATAGGTATATCTATATATTTTAATATTAGCTGCATATACACCCCAAACCCTAAACCCTAAACCCTAAACCCTAAACCCTAAACCCTAAACCCTAGAGAGAGAGAGAGAGAGAGAGCGTCTCTGTGGTGTATGCTGAGGTCGTAGTATTCAATAGGTATATCTATATATTTTAATATTAGCTGCATATACACCCCAAACCCTAAACCCTAAACCCTAAACCCTAAACCCTAAACCCTTGTATAGTAGAATACAATAAGTAATAATTAAATAAACAATATACACCATAAACTAAACACAGAAAACAACAACACTATATACACACCAAATATAAACCCTAAACCCTAAACCCTAAACCCTAAACCCTGAAACAGCTGCACACAACAACTACACATACACCCCACACCCTAAACCCTAAACCCTAAACCCTAAACCCTAAACCCTAGTACACACATACACCGCCTAAACAAAACCATGCAAACTTAACCCCTCCAAAAAACAAACACACAAAACAAACACACAAACAAGGGTTTAGGGTTTAGGGTTTAGGGTTTAGGGTTTAGGGTTTAGGGTTTAGGGTTTAGGGTTTACCTTTTCCTTTATCCAGTGCCAGAGTACTCTCGCCATCTCATCGCCATCCATCTCAACAATGGGGTTTTTTACTTTTATTTTTTTTATTTCCATCTTCACAAACCCTAAACCCTAAACCCTAAACCCTAAACCCTAAACCCTAAACCCTAAACCCTAGAGAAAGTTTTTGACTTGGTGTGTACACCGCAGTTTTTTCTTCTATGCTTTATTTACACTCCTGCTGCTGCTGCTGCCTTCTTGCCACATGCTGCTGCTGCTGCTGCTGCTGCTGCTGCTGCTGCTGCTGTTGCGCGCCCGCTGCTGCTGCTGTCGCTGCTGCTGCTGCTGCTGCTGCTGCATTAACTGCAGCAGCAGCAGCAGCAGCATATATTGTCTTCTTGCTGCAGCAGAAGTAAAAAAACAACTAAAAACAAAAACTAAATTAAAAAAAAATAAAAAATAAAAAAAAACTAATTGAGGTGTATGTACACCTCAGCTGCTCGCTCTGCACGGTCGCCTGCACGTCTCGCTAAACCCTAAACCCTAAACCCTAAACCCTAAACCCTAAACCCTAAACCCTAAACCCTAAACCCTAAACAACCCTAAACCCTAAACCCTAAACCCTAAACCCTAAACCCTAAACCCTAAACCCTAAACCCTAAACCCTCCCTAAACCCTAAACCCTAAACCCTAAACCCTAAACCCTAAACCCTAAACCCTAAACCCTAAACCCTAAAACTAAACCCTAAACCCTAAACCCTAAACCCTAAACCCTAAACCCTAAACCCTAAACCCTAAACCCTAAAAAACCTAAACCCTAAACCCTAAACCCTAAACCCTAAACCCTAAACCCTAAACCCTAAACCCTAAACCCTCAAAAACCTAAACCCTAAACCCTAATTGTTAAGAGTAAGCTAGCTTCTATCTAACGGCATCAAGACACAGCAGCAGCAGCAGCTGCTGCTGCTGCTGCTGCAGCCAATGAAATTGTCTAACCCTTTGTCTCCATTTGGTAGCAACGAAGAGTAACAGCAGAAAACTCAAATATAAATATTTTTATAAAACACACAGACAGCAGCAGCAGCAGCAGCAGCAGCAGCAGCAGCAACAGCAGCAGCAGCAGCAGCAGCAGCAGCAGCAGCTGACAGGTGACTGTACACACCCAGAGGGATCCGCTCATCTTCTTCTTTAGGTGAAATAAATTTGTCTCTTTTTATTTATTTTGTCATTGATTTAT
>NW_013570619.1:1515-8440 GCF_000499745.2 Eimeria mitis | reverse complement strand
TTACAATCCTTTGGCTGCCTTCTTACCACTGTCGGTAAACGTGCCTTTATTTCGCCTACGTTCAGACTGTTTGCGGTTAGGCTTCTGCAAAACGCATTGCTGCTGCGCTCCCGTCCGTCAAACACTCTGCCATATACAGCAAGCGCGCTTCGTACGTACTTGCTGTCGTGTGGAGCGCTCACCGCGAAACTGTGCTTTAGCTGCTCAGCTCTTCCACACAAAAGATTCGTACAATAATACGAAGAGCCTGCAAGGACGTAGAGGGTTCGTTTCCAGCCTAACTTCGTCCTAGGCACCGAAGATCCGCCCAGAATGCGTTGGAAATGCCTGCGTCCGTGGAACCGCCTCAGCCGATCATGCATCTCTAACGGCACTGGACCAAACGTACTGCCTGAGACACAACGGCTCCGCATTGCCACATCGCTCCCTCGAGTTCTTCTGTCTCATCGCCACATTCATTGCGTGCAAACAACAGGTAAACAGTTTTATCTACCGGTCGGAAAACATTCAAAGCTGCCCAATTACTTTAGTGATTAAGCAGCAATAGCGCGAATGATATTGAACGTCTTGGCTCACCCCTGCCGGCTTGTTGTCAGCAAGCCCGTGGGGATCGTTTCGCCTTTTGATTGCCTAACCATGCATCTAGACTCTGCACATCACATCAAACGCACTCGCTGGTGGCATTTCGCCAAACTGCACGGCAATTCTTTATCCTACAACCAAGACATACTGGAATATGAACATTGTAAATGCATGCCTCTCTTTTTGGTTGGTTGCAGAAACAAATGAATTGCCGCATGACAAGTGATGGGGCTGAAAATTACGAAAAGCTCCGCGTGCTTGCTCTACCGCCTCCGAGATTCCACCACTCCCGCAGAACCAAGTGAATCCCTCAGATACCTTCAACGTATTTACAACACTGGGTGGTACTTTGTGTAGCCAGCAATCGCACTGCCTGAAGCGTTACGACCGGGAGACCCAACATGACATGCCTGCAACCGTTGCCAGCATCCGTTGCTCAAGTCTCTGTACGTCCACGTTCAGTTCACAACATCTAGGCATCAATGGATATCCTACCGATGCAATGCAGGCTCCGCTGAATGCATGTTCACGCCCGCTCGCTTGAGCAACAGGTTGAAACTCACGCATACCTATTCCTCTACTTCCTATACAGCGCTGGTTGCGACCTCAGACACAGGATACTGCGCACACGCTGTAAGGGTAAAGTAGAACGCACTCTGATCGGCGGCTGACGATCCCCTTTTTCGCATAGCCCAAACACTTATATTTTTCATCCGAGACGTAGAGTGCTTGATTGCCAGCCTAACGCGCATGCGCAACTGCGGTTACTCAACAAATCGGGTCTTAACATCTCCCACCCGTGGCAGTGTTCTTCATTGACTATGCACTGCAGGTGGAGAGACGTATCACTGCCCTCAATATTTTGCAAAGGATACGCACCGCCTTGTACGATATTATCCCAAAACACCCTGGTGCAAACTTGGTCTTGATTCTTTAGGCACGTCGCATGGACCACAACCACTTGAACCTCCCAAGACCGAACGCAGGCGCACGCCAACAAAGCCCATACAAAGAATTCCTGAAAGGGCGAAACTACTTCCGGAAAGAATCTCCAGCAATTCAGCTCGCAGAATAAGCCATGCTGTGCACAACCACGCCCCACCTGGCTCGCCCCAAACCTTCCAGGTGACTCCTGAGTACAGCTTGTGCGCCTAGTTCAGCACTATGCGCACTTCCTGATACAACGACACACCTTTCCGCCTCCATTCAACCATGCTCCAAGTGAAACAGTCAAATGCATTTAAACATTCCCCCAGTTAAATACCAAATGTGGACTCAGCTTCAACACAGGTTCCACAGGCTTACACAGTGCCGGTTTACCGATGGCTTCCCGCCGTTTGGTTCACAGCAAAACCGTACGTCCTGATGAATAAGCCATCCGTGGTGATGCGTTGAAGGCTTGAACGCCTAGATCGCACCGCGAATCCACGACACACAGATGCCTTTTCTGGTGGCTGGCGAGAAGCAGAAGCAGTCTCCAGAGTAGGCTCCGTCCAGACGCATCTTTGCATTCCAGGACAGCAAACTTCCACACGCTGTATGGGTGCTGCCAACGTTCCACCGCACTATCTGCGTGTTGCATCGAACGGACCGTCCGACCTTAGCGAGTGGAGTCAAGCACTTTCACCCGGTACGCTTAGACGATGCTGTAGTAGCTACGACCTAGATAGCCAACTGCTCGCTGAAACAAGCTTTAAAAGCCGTCATGCACCGATCAGTCTCGCTCTTACACATTTTGTATCACCACCGCGGGAACCGCGATTGAACGTGCATTTTACGCATCGAACATACTGCCTGATGCGTGAACGTATTGGAGCGCCGCAGTCAATAGTACCGCCATCATGACGCACACACAACTCAGCCAACGCAAAGCAAACGTATTCGCGGATACACACTAAAGGCAAAGTCTGCATGTTGGAAGATGAAGCGTCAGCCGTTCAGCGCATTTCCGACCAAACCTCAGACAATATAGAGGCCCATCGGGACTTGTGGCCTTGTGGCCGGCTTCTACTGCATTGTTGTCTATCGACTGTCCTTGACCGCAGGCCCTTAGAAACACCACCGAAAATACGCTTACTGCCTGATAAGTGACACGGTTGCTTCCCGATATTACTGCTTCCCGAGATTACTCGCCTTTCCTAACTCTCATGGCATGCAGCCATCCTTCACATGAGCTCCCTCTCTCCCATAGGGGAGACATGTCCCACAGGCCCCACTTTTCCTCCCAGCTCATTTCAATACATCAATGCTGTACGCCTTGACGAGACATTTGGCGACTCAAAATGTCTTTGCATTGTCTATACCTCACAAAGAAGTGCCGTGTGGAACGCTCACTGTGAAACTGTGCTTCGGCCGGTCAGCGCCGACACGACAAAACGCACTGGAACCATAGAAGGGCCGTGCAATACTACGGAGACCTGCAAACGCATAGACGGTTCGCTTCCAGCCGAGCTTCTTCCTAGGCACCCACGATCCGCTCAAAATGCGTTGGAAACGTCTGCGTGCTTGAGGCTGTCTCAGTCCATCACCCCTTTCCAAAAACTCAAGACCAAACGTACTTCCTGACACGTAAAGGACCTGCATTGCCGCATCGCACGCTCAAGTTCTTCTGTCTCATCGGCACACTGACGGCGTACAAACAAAAGGTAAGCAGAGGCTATCTACCAGTCGAAAAAGATGCAAAGCTACCCAGTAAAGTTAACGATTTAAAGCAGTATCGCGAATGATATTGAATGTCTTGGTTCACCCCTGCCGGCTTGTCAGCAAATCCGTGGAAATTGTTTCGCCACCTTATTTCCTAACCATGCATCTAGACTACGCACATTACATCAAACGCACTCTCTGGTGGCCATTTGTTGCAGTTCGCCAAACTGCACGCCAATTTTTTTCTACGACAGTCAAGATATACTGGAGTATGAACAAGGTAAATGCAAGGCCTTCTTTTCGGTCGCACAGATATACGACAAGTCATTCGGCATTTCATCTTTTGCAATCCCTTCGCGCTGTTCCTCTCCAACGCTTAATGCATTCCAGCACTTCCTTAAAACCAAGTAAATTTCTCGGATACTTCAGGTTGGGGCTGGTACTTGCGCAGCAAGCAGTCGCACTGCCTGACGGGTGACGATTCCGATACCCAAAACTGCATGTCTGCAACCCCTACCTGCATTCATTACTCAAGTATTTGTACGTCTACATTCAATTCACAACATCCAAAGACTCAAAGGAAACATCGCTAAACGCATGCTCACTCTCCTTTGCCCGAACAACATATTGAAACACACGCAGAGCTACTCCCGCACGTCGTACAAACCACTGACCGCTACGATAGTCACAGAAAGCTCCGCACTTCCTGCGAAGTGAAAGTAGAGGGGATTCGGAACGGCGGACAAGTTTTCTCTTTTGTGCATACAACGACAGTCAACATTCCTCCCTGTTCCTTTGTAAACGCGAAGAACTTGAATGCCAACGTGTCTGGAAGTGCACCAGCCGCTACTCAACGAATCGCGCCTCGCCACCTCCCGCCCACGGCAGTGGTTTTTATCGATTAAAGACTGCAGCTGGAGGGAAAAATCACAGCCCTCACTCGTTTGCAAGAGTAGAGCGCCGCTAGACACGATATGACCCCCAAAAGGCCTCCCTTTGTAAGACCCATTTTGATTATTTAGTCAAATCGCAGTGACAGATTGATATCCAAAGACCCAACGGCAAAACCACTTCCAGGAAAGAATCTCCTGTATTGGTCTTCCCATAATGAGTCATACTCCAGACAACTATGTTCCACCGGCCTCAGCCTCAGGCTTCCAGTTGCCTGTTGGTTAGTATTTGTGCCCCAACTCCGGTACAATGCACAATGCTTGATGACGCGGCACACCATGCGCCTCCATTCAGCCGTCCTCCCAGACGGACACCCAAACGGATGCTAAAACCAATTTAGACAAGCGCCAAATACAACTTAAATAACCGATGCCCGCGAACGACATTTCCAGAACGTGCTGCAGCATGTTCGGCAAAGAGCACGAAGCGCCTACAGCATGCAAATATCTCGCGACACTACTGTAATATTGATGTTCGCTGGATGGCCGCAAGACAAAGAAACGATTAGTGTCTTGTAATATTCAGAGATTAAGCGTACTTCCTGTGCAACACGTACAGCGAGAAGCGACAGCCAACTGAAACGCCAGAAACAACAATCAGTTCATCTTCGAAATGCCCCCGGTCCCGACATTTCCAGATACCTTGAGAGGAAAACATATTTCCCATAGCGCCTACAAAGCGCATATCGTATTGCATCCAATTTCCACACCGTATGTGCGGGGCGGTGCTGCGCACCTTCGGAGCCTATTGCCCCACATGTGTGAGCCACAATTGTATACCAACGGAGCGCACGTGAAGCATTCACGAAACAGAATAGCAAGAGATGCATGGACGCTTATCTAACGCTTGCTCGATGCGCCGCCCTACCGCATCGGGCGTCCCCATCTCGAAGCCTCTACTTCACCACTGAAGCCTCCTGAAGGGATCTTTCGGCATAATCATTACAAATGTTGCCCGCGCATAGTGTCGAAAGCACGATATTCGCACGATGCTGATTTGCAGCCCAGAGACTCAACTCCCAGCGACAACGTTGGCAACGACCAATGTGTAGACAGGCGACTATTAGCTGCTATCACATACGAGCGTGACAGTGCCACGATGCTGCTTGCGCGGAATAGCGCCTAATCGATTGCTTTTATGCAATCCGATACAATCCCAAGAGGTAAATATTAACTTGCGTGGATCATTGACCTGATACTAGAACACCCAGCGCTTCTTGTGCATCATTTCACTCGTTCGAGCCCTATGTACCAGCTCTACCACCCTTCCAATGCCTTCGGCAAGTCAATGTCATCCGACCCAATCAGAACACGCACTGAACGCGGAGGCGCGATCCCATACACGTGGACTTCTGTACAACGCAAGTCAGGCAACAAGCACTCTCCTTCTGTCTAGCGCTACGCGACCGCATACATACCAACGCATCAACTGGCGTCGGCGAGGACCGCTACCCAAGTCCGCTGGCAACAACTTCTCCACAAATATTTCGTCAGCGCTTCTACTCTTCTGGAACCTCTTCACACTGTATCTCTGCCTGTGTTTACAAAGGGAACGCATATCCTCAGACAAGATAGGAGACACAACCATTGTACTCACTTCCTGTGAAGAATGCAATTTCTCTGGACAACCCCCTGAGCAAAAGCCTGCGCCATCTTACAGCTCGAGAATTGCCCGAATATTTTCGAGCAATCAATACCATCGGAGCAAAACCAGCACAAGCATTCGACACTGAACGATGAAAAAACACGCACACGTGCGTTCAAAACAAGTTAAACAACAAGCTCGCAGCACCTGGCCAACATGCGAGAACGGCATGCCAACCAAATGGTCAACTGGCATCGGTCGGCGACTCACCCTAAAACCTCAAGCAACGAAACATCATCTTTGACGCTCCTTTCTAGCCCCCATTCATGAGGCATCTGTGTCATGCCGCACTTCTGTTAGGCTATACAGCTTGTATGCATTTACTCTTCGCCCTCTGTGGTTAATCACTGGAGTGTCCACGAACAAAATGATCTGTGGCCTCACCATGGTTTCGTCCAACATCCCCTCAGCCCGCTACCGGTAGCTCTAAATACGACTGATCATTAACATACAGTCTATCCGTCGTTAAAGAGTCACTCAATCTCTTCCAGTCCCTGCTTGATGAAGCACACAGATGTATTGGCGTGAAGGAGGAACCTAACACGTGCACTTGCACGCATCCATTGAAGCCGTTGAACATGGGCATGACTGATATAAAATCGCTGTGCAACTGTGCCTTCAAGCGCAAAACAAACAACCTCAAATTTGTTTCAGTGCAATAGAACCAGAAGCATGTCCAAGTAGGTGCCTGCCGCCAATCGATCTGCAACAGCTTTCCGCGACTGCATTCCGCGAACTCTGGATCCAACGGTACTTCCGTCAGCTTGGACGTCACTGTCCCACCACTGTCCGAACTCACCTTCTATGCACAAAGGTGTCGCACAAGAAAAAGCTACCATAATTCCTGTATCAGCAGCTTCCGTAACACTCCAATGCGCGGCGCGGCACCCTCCGGATATCTTGTGGAAATGACAGCGATTCCAAACGGCGCGCTGTCCGTACTCTCGGTCTCGGTGCATTGCGCCGTAGCTTGCGGCACGGAGTCTAGTAGAACACACATTGATTTTCATATATCCGGCCCACCTCCAATGCCCCATTCGCATCAGATGCGCTACGAGCTCCGCCCAAATTGCGGGTTCTTCAACGGCCTACCCTGATGCAAATC
>NW_013570619.1:612-1415 GCF_000499745.2 Eimeria mitis | reverse complement strand
AACGCGCCCCTTCCTGAAGTAGCGTTCCGATTTCTAAAGAACACTGCAAACGGCGACAGCCCTTTCTCGGCAGGCTGCCTTAGCGCGCTCTCTGCGTCTCCCGGACCATACTCGACAACATATACGCCGCCAAGCAAACTAGCGCGTGAGGTTTGGTCATGCAAGCATCTAGCATGATCTCCAAAGGTGCGCAGCGTCTACCCATTTGATGACGAAATACCCTTTCTTATTTTTCTATCCTGTCAACAGTTTTATGCACTTAGCAATATACTGCTGGCCAGCGTACTTGCTGATTTGTAAGCTTCCTGTTCAATCAAAGTGAGTGTCTAGCTGTACCGTCAACTATGCTTTAGTTTGACCTTCCTGGAGCAGAAACCACGAAGTAATGGCGGCCAAAAGAAGCAGTCCGAAGTTCGCGTATGGAGTGTCAAACACTCACGAAGCCTTAACGTCGAAAAAGTGCTAATCCAGTTGTCGGAAGCATTCAAGTTGTTGCAACAATTCTATGCCGCATACAAGCAGGCCTTCACCAGTCAGTTTTCTTCGGACCGACGAAATGCTGGAGTTGGCACGCAGTGTCCGCTTACCGCCTGACCCATACGGCGCAGAACGACCTTGAGTGCACACTTGCCTCTCAAACGTGAATACGCCGGTTATCCGCAATCACCACCTCAGGCAAAGCTTGACAGCGGGGGCAAAGTCAAGTCCCAACTAGCCAGTGTGGATCCCGTGTTGAAGCGGAGGCAGCGCTCAAGTTTGCTCTCATAACACGCTATAGGACATCCGAAACCCTGTAGAAATGT
>NW_013570619.1:0-512 GCF_000499745.2 Eimeria mitis | reverse complement strand
AAGTCCCAACTAGCCAGTGTGGATCCCGTGTTGAAGCGGAGGCAGCGCTCAAGTTTGCTCTCATAACACGATATAGGACAACCGAAACCCTGTATAACTGCTTACAATCCTTTGGCTGCCTTCTTACCACTGTCGGTAAACGTGCCTTTATTTCGCCTACGTTCAGACTGTTTGCAGTTAGGCTTCTGCAAAACGCATTGCTGCTGCGCTCCCGTCCGTCAAACACTTTGCCGTATACAGCAAACGCGCTGCGTAACAGCGAATAAGAAACAAATTAAGAAATGCATACAAAGACACCAGTTAATCGTCAAGCAGCATCCCCGTCAGGTTGTTGGTGCTTGTTTACCACGCACGGCACCCGCCCGCACGTCTGACAACCTACTTCATGGGTTCAATCTGCTACAGTTTCTGCTACTGGCTTCTGTGTTGGAACCTAGATTAGCGTGCTCACTGCCTCAAGCTTGACCAACCGATTGTGCTATGATGCTCGCCGGCTTCATACCTGTGCCACG
>NW_013570618.1:6424-8620 GCF_000499745.2 Eimeria mitis | reverse complement strand
TATCCAGCCCTCTCCATGATTAAGCCCCCTCACTCAACACTTACTCGAAGGGAGCCTGCTTTTCCACCGCTGCAGGATTCATCTCACAAACAAGAAATGTGGCACTGTCTGGTGAAGATCGATACTCTTCTGCTTGTGGAGCGCATGTTCCAATGGCGCAGCCAACTTTGGTGCTCTTAGACCAAAGAAGGTGTGCGAGGTTGGCGCCGTCGGGTTCCGTCCAGAACGGCGTCCACGCCTCCTCAGTATCAGTTTCAGGGTATGACGTCAGCTTTCTGAGGGAAGAGCAGCAGTCGACATAAAAATACCATGCAGAATTAGCATTTAAATCAATTGGATCAGCCTTGATGATGAAGATGAAGTGGGCTTCTGGCGGGCACTGGGAGGTATATAAGAGAATGGCGGCTATGATTATGAAGGATTGTTCGTCTCATTCTCTTCCCTTGTAAACATTTTACGAATGGATATAAAATCACGGCACAGACATGTCCTATCTTGTGTAATTAGACTATCTACTTGCTTGTGTGTTGGTGTTGTGCTGCGGTGAGTAAATATGTACTCACCCAAGTCCAGCCGTAAGAGCTTCCTGCACCGCTTGGCGATAGTTCTCGGCGCTAGCGTCTGTGAACTGTGCGACAAATTTCTTCTTCTTCTGAAAATTCAAAAAGAAGGGAAATATGTCAAATATATCTTGGCGTACGCAGAAATCCGCAAACGTCTAGAAGCGTATCTATGGCCGCTAGTCGAACATTTAAACGGTGGCTTTACTCACGAGTGCCTTGATGAAGTTTTCACACGTATCGGCTGGCGGCTCAAATGAAGTCGTTGGGAAGCTAGTCTCTAGACCTTTAGCCAGGTCGCTGTCCTCCGCCAATACGCCAATCCGTACAGACAGCTGACCAACGCGGGCCAAGTTCACGGAGGTGTATGCATCTGCAAGCAACAAAAACACCGAAAGAGAGGCCGTCTGCCTGCCATCAGAAGCACGGATGAGCGCTCATCCCTCGCAGGTCTCCAGCAATGCAGTGCAGTTAAGGTACTTATTTTTTGCAGGAACAGAAAGAAATACTCAAATCAAGAAGATAAAAGCATGTCTGCTTACCTGTGCCAGCTTTTTTGACGGTGAGTTGCAAAGCTCCTGCCGCCGGCTGTAGCCCAGAGAGCGCCACGAGGCAAACAACAGCTGCTCCCTTGAAANTGAATGACGAGTAAGCAGAAGCCTGGGCTTGTCCAGCTTGTCGCCTATCTCTGAGCCGCTAGCCACCGTACGGGCGGGCCTGCCTCAACTCTGATGGTTCTCCCGTGCACACGAGGACTTGAATAGACAGACAAACTAAATAAATCCAAATCAATTAAAAACTATGAATAGGAAACAGGGAAAGCAACCGCGGGCGGCTTGAATCAAAAGAAACCAGAGCTGGACCAGGTTGCACACACACCAGTACCACACACGACTCGTAAGTAATCAGCTCACACGAAAGTGTATGAGTTGAAATGTGGCTACAATAATGATAATCTCTCTTCGTTTTACATTTATATTGGAGTTCCAGTTTGCTATATCAAGTGGAGCCGCTTGAGGCGGAGCTGCAAGCCGTAACAGATCATGCTTTTGTCGGTCGATGCAGAGAACAATATGAACGATGGGGGTTTAATTTCCTCAGCTGAGGAACGAAATCAAATAGTTAATTGTTTTAATCCTTAAATTCCAGAAATAGATTCTATAGACATTCTAATTCGCGCCATGAATAGAACAACTGACAGCCGCTGAGGCGATCGAAGTGTTTGGCTCAGATTGATTGCTTCGCCACAAATCCGGCTGCAAGTCAGTTGATTACATCGATAGTAAATGTTTTTTATACTTGTTTTCTATGTTTCCCATGTCATCCATGCCTGTATCCCCTATATATAGCCCCTATTACTTCTCCAGTTATACCATTGGTATACCCTTTTTTTATCGTGTTGAAACCATCATTATATTGTTATTATTCTTACTGAGCATTTATTCTTGCAAAGAAGGCATTTTTATTAATGTATAAATCATAGGCGATGAACGCCGATCAAGTGAAACGCAGCGCGTAGCCAATAGAAAGATGTGGTGGCATCTTATGGCAGTAGCCTGGCTGTGGTAGATCTACAGATTTGTAATTATCTCTTTATTTCTATTGAGACATCTGCAATAAGGTTATCCTTTAGCAT
>NW_013570618.1:5985-6245 GCF_000499745.2 Eimeria mitis | reverse complement strand
ATATGTATATGTATATGTATATGTATATGTATATGTATATGTATATGTATATGTATATGTATATGTATATTGCCTTATCATGTGGAGTGTGGAGTGATACTCATATATTACTCTTCACGTAACGATCCTTCTCAAATATCACAATGGCAGCTCACAAGCGAGCTGTACGGAGATATATCCGTAGTATAACACTATACATATATATGTACGGTATAATACTAAATATATGTGTACCTAAAGTTTAATATCATACTTATACA
>NW_013570618.1:5652-5885 GCF_000499745.2 Eimeria mitis | reverse complement strand
CCTGTTGAGTTTCTGTTGGGTATATAAACCCGTAGTGTCAGTGCATACTCTCAAATGTTACAAAGAGGAAAGGAAACTCCTAGTGCAGCAGCAGTAGTTAGTTTGTATTGCTGCTGCTGAAGCACCAGCTACCTTCTATTGCTGATGCTGCAGCACCAGCCAGACGTCACCGCTGTTGCAGCTCCGTGTCTCTTCCTACTCAACAACCGCCCTCACCAGATCTACTTTCTCTT
>NW_013570618.1:4534-5552 GCF_000499745.2 Eimeria mitis | reverse complement strand
CGTTGAGCTCAAGGGCCTGGGTGTTGCGGGGAGGAGACAGCCAGAAACGGGGTTGCAACGCACCCCGCTGCGGCTGGTACTACAGCCAGCCCCACGCGCGCGCGCAGAGAAGCTTCACCGAAGCTCCCTGTGCTGCATGCTTTACCTCTGCATGTACTTGTGGAGCGTTTGTAAGCGTTTACAAGAAACGCGCCAGCACCAGGTGAAAGCGGCTGCGCTAACTCATGCTACAAACAACACCCTCTTTCTGTCCCTTGCATGAACATCTGTTTGTATTTTCATTACTTCCGTTTTAATTTGTTCTGCTGCAACGCTCAAATTCTCTTCCTGTGTAGGGTTTAGGGCTTCGTGTTTTAGTGTTTTGCATTACTATTTGTTTCAGTTTATGTTGCCTACTTGTATGGCTGTCGTTTACTGCTACTGATCCTGCGGTGCCTGCTGCAGTATTATTCTTTTCTTTTTCTATTTCTATTCCTTCACTTCATCTTCTCTCTGTTAATATTTCTGTTCATATTTTCTAGTCGGCGTAACAAATAGCAGTTCATCTTTTTGTTTGTCGCCCAGCCAGCATGGCTCCTCCCGTTAAAAGCTGAATATATTTTCCTTCTTTCTAGCCGGCGTAACAAATAGCAGTTCATCATTTTTTTAAATTATTTCTCTCTCTGTTCCCTTCATTTCATTTCTAGTCCACCTGTTGAGTTTCTGTTGGGTATATAAACCCGTAGTGTCAGTGCATACTCTCAAATGTTACAAAGAGGAATGGAAGCTCCTAGTGCAGCAGCAGCAGCAGCAGCAGCTAATTTGTATTGCTGCTGCTGCAGCACCAGCTACTTCCTATTGCTGATGCTGCAGCACCAGCCAGACGTCACCGCTGTTGCAGCTCCGTGTCTCTTCCTACTAAGCAACCGCCCTCACCAGACCTATTTTCTCTATTTCCTAATTTATTTTGTTCGTCTGCTAATACACTATGAAGTATAGATGCGTAATATATTAATAAATAATATATATTGCTGCCTCC
>NW_013570618.1:2428-4434 GCF_000499745.2 Eimeria mitis | reverse complement strand
TCTCTCCCTGTTCTCCTCTAAAGCATATTCTACGTACACCCCATCCCCTTTGTCTAGACACTACATGGGGGGCAGCTCTGTAATACTACTGACACTGTTAAATCTATATTACAATATACTAACTTTTGCTAGCTTGCATGCTTCTGTGCCTGTGCCTGCTTGTGTATTTCGGTTTGTTTGTTGTTTCATTTATTTATCGTTTCATTTAATTGTTGTTTGCTTCTTCTGATCATTTAGCTGCCCTGCAGAGGACACCGATGAGATCAGCAGAGTCTGTGGCGACTGCCTGCAGCAGCCGTATAGACACTGCGAGGGGCCGGGGAGACGAAGTAAGAAACAACAACACTAACAGCTCTATCAACCGAGCGCATCATGATCATAACACCAATTCAACTCTCCTTTACTCTCTTATTCTTATCTCCCTTTCCCGCTGCAAACCCAGCAACAACAACAGCACCCACTGACACAGCTGCTGCTGCTGCTGCTCTCGTCGCTGCAGGTCGTTTAGGTAAGCACGCTGAGGTCGCTCAGCTCGTGAGCCTCCAGAGTGGTGGCCATCGTCCCCTCCAACTTCTTGCCCAGGGCATCCTTTGAAGAAGAGTAGATCATGCGGGGCTTCACGGGGGCGCAGTCAGGAGACCACAGGATGAAGTGGATGCGCTGACCTGTCGATACACCGCACGCAGATACACATATAGATATTTTCAGCTCAACAAAAGCATACGAACCGGAAAAGCAACAATTCATTGCATGCAACATACACACACGAGCACAAGACGGCAGTTGTGAGCAGCCGCGCTGTGCGCTCCCTGCCTGCACACAACGCANATACACACACGAGCACAAGACGGCAGTTGTGAGCAGCCGCGCTGTGCGCTCCCTGCCTGCACACAACGCAACCAGAGCCGCTGCCCCGCCAAAAACACACAACATATCTTTTAATCGTAAAATGAAGGAAAATCATGAATAATAAAATGCCGCTTCACCCGCCCTGCGAGCGCCAGCAGGAAGAGCAGCGCTGCGCCACACGACGGGGCGCTGCTCTGTGTGTTCCTGTGCAACTCAAGGTTGAGCGAACGGAGGAAAGAAACAAAAGAATAAACCTACCTTCATCGTACACTGCGTATCTGCAATCGGATGCAGGGAGTTCCTTGGAGAACTCAGCAGCGGGGCTGGTTCCCTTTTTCTCCACCACGATCTCGTCGTGGTCGATCTTGAATATGATCCATTTGTAGGCGTGGCGCAGCTTCAGCTCATTGAAAGCTGTCACGCAGGTATCATTTACGGGCATTCCGCTCGCCATTTTCGGAGTAAAGAGAAAATAAAAGAAACAAAAGAAAGAAAGCAAACAAATATGTGGCACAAGGATATGCGCCACAGAGAAGAGTGCCGCCTGCACACGCACCGCCGTTGAGGTTGTATGCACACCGTACTGAACTCACGGGGTGAACAAGTCGCCGCGTGAGAGAAAAGCAGAGAAACTTGGGTCGCTTGATTGCGCGTTCGGAAAACACTGTAAATCCAAAATATAAATAGCTTCTAAAGTAAACAAGAGAAGCGAAGAAAACCAACAACAACCAAAGCATTCATGAGAGAGGGGTCCGCCTGACAGCAGCCCTGCGGCGCTGTGCGTACCNACCAACAACAACCAAAGCATTCATGAGAGAGGGGTCCGCCTGACAGCAGCCCTGCGGCGCTGTGCGTACCTACCGGGTAGTTAGCCGATTCCTCTGGTGTTCTTATACGCCAGCGTCATATCCGCGTTATGTACTATTTTGCTGCTCTTTCCTACCAAAAGGGCTCAAAATAAATGTAATACTTTAATCTAAATCAATTAAACCGTTATTTTACTTGTTTATCCGCTGCGTCTCTGCTATTCCTCCACGCGTGTGGTGGTCTGGCGTCACGCGGGCATACGGGGCCTCCAGGAGGGCCCCGAACCTGTACTTTTCCTGGCTATGTACACGGTCTCTTTTGGCTAGGTTTGTTTTAACTTGTGTTTTGGT
>NW_013570618.1:1403-2230 GCF_000499745.2 Eimeria mitis | reverse complement strand
TCCACGATGAGTGCGCAAACAAACACAACGGCTGCTGCCGCAGCACCTCCTTGAGTTGCCCCCCTCTGCCGCCTCCCGCTTAGATAGTGCTTCTTTTCTGACCACATGCACAGATTCGCAGTATTTTTGCTTCTTTCGTGCACACATTCCTGCTAGGTTCCCTGGTAGCTCGGAATCCCCACAAAAATAATACGCCTAGATAGTGGAACTGCATGCAGTCTGCTCCCCATCATGAGAGAAAACTACTGCTCTGCATGCACCGTATCTTCTCCTGTATGCTCGTTCTGCCTCAGGAGCCCTAGGACTATACCCATGTACTGGAGCCTCATCTCCGCTCTCCCGGCCTCCGTTGTCAGTCTCGACTACACGCTGTGTCTGCCGTATCTTTCCCTCTGTTTAGCTTGTGTGCTTTCCCCGCCTTCTCGGCTCTCTCTAAGTTATTTCTTTTGTATGCATTTTCCTCCTTATCTGTTTTGTTTGCTTTCTCTGTTTCTCTTTTCTGTCTGTTTTGTTTGGTTCACTAGTCAGTTTTCTCCGTTTCTCGTGGTTTGCATATTCTGTGTCTCTGCAGTATTTTTTCTATTTAAACTGTTGTTACTGATTTCATACAACCGAAGGAGGGCACCTTTCCCCCCCCCCCGCATGCATCATATTGTGTATAATCTTTGTTCCAGCTGAGTGTTATGTTTTGTCTGTGTGTGGGGTGTTTGGGTGTACGTACAGCTGGCGTTCAACTACTATATTTTCCAGCGAGCTGCTGTCGTTCAGAGCGGCCTCTCTCGCTATACTATCGGGGAGCTGTCGCAGGTGATGCGGCTTTTCGGTCT
>NW_013570618.1:1139-1308 GCF_000499745.2 Eimeria mitis | reverse complement strand
TATATATATATATATATATATATATATATATATATATATATATATATATGTATATATATATATTATATATGTATATGTATATGTATATGTATATAAACGCAACAAACACATTTCAGGTAACAGTGTATCTTTTGTGTTTATCTGGATGAGTAGGATGTAGGGTTTGTTC
>NW_013570618.1:799-970 GCF_000499745.2 Eimeria mitis | reverse complement strand
TGGCTTGTTTGTCTCCTTCTCCTCGCCATCTATCGAAGCTGTCGTACACGCAGGAGACAGCAGCAGCAGCAGCAGCAGCAGCAGACGGCCGCGTGCTGGGCCGCGTTGCTATGGCTGATGACGCCACCTTCATGGCTGCAGACGGCCAACAAACAAATGCAGAAAACTTCC
>NW_013570618.1:291-699 GCF_000499745.2 Eimeria mitis | reverse complement strand
ATAAAAAACAAATTCTTTCGTTTGCTGCCGTCAGCAGCAGCAGCAGCAGCAGCAGCAGCAGCAGCAGCAGGAGTTGCAGGTGAAGCAGCAACCGCAGCAGCAGGAGCAGCAGCAACAGTGACAGCAGCAAAATAGCGTTCAGCAGCAACGGCATATGTCTCGGTTTTAGTTCTCTTTTCGATAACAATAAAAAGAAAAGTTTTTATTTATTTTTTATTTATTTTTTGTTTGTAAGAGGAGACAAACAAAAAACACAAACAATAAACACAAACAGAAGGGGGAGAGAAGGGCGGCAAGCAGAAAAAAAAAAACAAAAGAACAAAAAAATAAACTAATTTTGGTTTTTGTTTTATTAGTAGTAAAACAAACTAAACCACGCAACACGAACAACAACAGCAACAACAACAA
>NW_013570618.1:0-248 GCF_000499745.2 Eimeria mitis | reverse complement strand
ATATATATATATATATATATATATATATATATATATATATATATATACAGAGAGAGAGAGGTGTTGGCCCCATATAGGAGCTGCAGCTGCCTCTGAGTAGTTAGTTAAGAGAGTTTGGTAGTAATGTACTACTATACAAATATATTCGTTATACAAATATAAGCTAAACCCTACACGCTAAACCCTCGTAATATACATATATATATATATATATATATATATATATATATATATATATATATATATAT
>NW_013570617.1:8796-9075 GCF_000499745.2 Eimeria mitis | reverse complement strand
TATATATATATTATATATATAACTCGGTGTATCTATGTTGGTTTTGTTTCTTTTTTTTTGGTTTTAAGAATAAACAAAGAAAGAAGAAAAAAAGAATAAAGAGAAAAAAAAAAGAGAAAAAAAATAAAAAGAGAGAAAGAGAAAAAAGAAAAAAAAGAAAAAACAATAAAAAGAGAGAAAGAGAAAAAACATAATCAGAATAGAGAAAGTGGTTTAGGTGTTCTGGCTCTCTCCATGCTCTGTCTCCATCTTGCTGCTAGCATGCGGGCCCCGTGGTAG
>NW_013570617.1:7298-8696 GCF_000499745.2 Eimeria mitis | reverse complement strand
GTGGTTTAGGTGTTCTGGCTCTCTCCATGCTCTGTCTCCATCTTGCTGCTAGCATGCGGGCCCCGTGGTATCCGTGTCTCTTCACGGAGAACTGCTGCTCGTACTGTCTCCCCTCAACTGTTATTCTTGCTCTCCATACATCCTTTGGCCGAGAGAAACAAACACCAACAGCACGAGCAGCAGGAGACAAAGGGGAGATGCAGCAGCAGCAAGAAGAAGAAGAAGAGCAGCAGCACGGATAGGGAGAGGGAGAGGGAGAGGAAGCGCTGCTGCTGCTGTTGCTGTTGCTGCTGCTGTTGCTGCTGCTGTTGTTGCTGCTGTGCGGTGATACGGCTAAGGCATTGTCTACATACACTGCCTCGTCTATATCATCAGCTGCTGCTCTTTCGGTTTTTGCTGCTGCTGCTGCTGCTGCTGCTGCTGGCTGCTGCATGCGAGGCCTCGAGGAGACAGATAGGCTGAGGGGGCCCTGCATCCCTTCTGCTGCATCCTTACCCTCTGGGGGTTGCTGCACTTCTGCTGCTGCCCCCACGCGGGTCCTCTGTATGGACTTTCCCTTTGTCTGCTGCAGCAGCAACAGCTGTTGCTGCAGCAGCAACTGCTGCTGCTGCTGCTGCTGCTGCTGCTGCTGCTGCTGCTGCTGCTGTGATGAGACAGGGTACGCTGCCGCCTTGCCCTCACCCCGATCCCAGGGGGTCCTCCACGGCCTCCGCCGCTGCCGCCGCGCAGCACGACAGGGGCCCCCTTGGGGGCCCCCTGGGGGCCCCCCTTGGGGGCCCCCTTGGAGGCCCTCATGGGGGCCCCCCTGGGGCCCCCTACCTACGCTGCATTTAGCAGCATCAGGGGCTTCCCCTAGGGCCGCCTCAGCAGCAGCTGCAGCAGCTGCTGCTGCAGCTGCAGCAGCAAGGAGCGCCTGAGGCTGCTGCAAAAGCTTGTGCTGCTGCTGCTGCTGCAGCTGCTGCAGCTGCTGCTTCTGCTGCCGCAGCTGCAGTATCTGTTGCAGCTGCTGCAGCAGGAGCTGCTGCTGTTGCTGCTGCTGCTGCTGCTGCTGCTGCTGCTGCTGCTGCTGCTGCTGCGAGGCTTCGGGCGGCAGCAGGCACTCTAAGGCACTGAATGCTTTGGGGTTAAGGAGAGGCTGAGCTGCTGGGGTGTATGCACAGACAGGAGAACAGAGACCAGGCGGAGACACAGCAAGGGGAGAGTATACGGAAACTGCGGGGCTGCTGTTGCTGCTGCCGCTGCTGCTGCTGCTGCTGCTGTTGCTGCTGCTGCAGTACATAGGGAGCGGCAACGGCTGAGCAATGGGCGCTGCCGGTCTGCATGCATGTTCAGGTGCAGCAGCACCACCTGTGCTGCTGTTATTATCGAGCGCACTGCCGTTGCTGCTGCTGCTGCTGC
>NW_013570617.1:6659-7198 GCF_000499745.2 Eimeria mitis | reverse complement strand
TGCATGTTCAGGTGCAGCAGCACCACCTGTGCTGCTGTTATTATCGAGCGCACTGCCGTTGCTGCTGCTGTTGCTGCTGCTGCTGCTGCTGCTGCTGCTGAGAGCAAAGGCACTACACTCTGCTTCGTCACAGAGGCAATCTGAGGGGCCGCTGGCGCCGCTCTGTGCTGGTGCGGTGGTGGAGGTGGTTGTTAGTACCCTGAATTCAGGTGGGGTTGTTAGTACCTCTTTGAGGGGGCTGGGGGCCCCCAAGGGGCCCAGGGGCCCCCGGGGGGCCCCCAGGGGGCCCCCAGATATCGGTGAATGAATAGGCGCTGCGTAGAAAGGGGTTGAAGGGTCTGAGCTGATGCGGGAGAGGACCCTGAACAGCTGATGCAGGCTAATCATAGCTGCAAGCCAGTGAGAGAACGCTGCGGATGGGGTGCAGCAGCAGCTGCTGCTGCTGCTGCTGCTGCTGCTGTTGTTACTGTTGTTTTTTTTTGTTGTTGTTGTGGTTGTTGTTGTTGCTCTTACTGTTGGTTTTGTTCTTGTTGGTTTTG
>NW_013570617.1:6067-6559 GCF_000499745.2 Eimeria mitis | reverse complement strand
TGCAAGCCAGTGAGAGAACGCTGCGGATGGGGTGCAGCAGCAGCTGCTGCTGCTGCTGCTGCTGCTGCTGCTGTTACTGTTGTTTTTTTTTTGTTGTTGTTGTGGTTGTTGTTGCTTTTTCTGTTGGTTTTGTTCTTGTTGGTTTTTTTGTTCTTGGTTTTTTTGTTTTCGCTGTTGTGATGCTCTGCCACTGTGCTGCTGCTGCAGTTTGCTGCTGCTGCAGTCTGCTGCTGCTGCTGCTGCTGCTGCTGAGAACTGCAGAGCGCAGCGGTGACCGAAGCAAAGAAAGCCGACCAGATAAATATGCGAGAAGCCAAAGGAAGCAGTTCCAACTGAACTTGCTGCTGCTGTTTCTGCTGCTGTTGCTGCTGCTGTTACTGCTGCTGCTGTTGCTGTTGCTGTTGCTGCTGCTGCTACCTAGCAACTCAGGCTGCAGCAGCCAACAGAACGAAGATGTATATTTGTATTAGGAGCAGAAATAACTACATGTGA
>NW_013570617.1:4128-5967 GCF_000499745.2 Eimeria mitis | reverse complement strand
GCTCTGCCACTGTGCTGCTGCTGCAGTTTGCTGCTGCTGCAGTCTGCTGCTGCTGCTGCTGCTGCTGCTGCTGCTGCTGCTGAGAACTGCAGAGCGCAGCGGTGACCGAAGCAAAGAAAGCCGACCAAATAAATATGCGAGAAGCCAAAGGAAGCAGTTCCAACTGAACTTGCTGCTGCTGTTTCTGCTGCTGTTTCTGCTGCTGTTACTGCTGCTGCTGTTGCTGTTGCTGCTGCTGCTGCTGCTGCTGCTGCTACCTAGCAACTCAGGCTGCAGCAGCCAACAGAACAAATATGTATATTTGTATTAGGAGCAGAAATAACTACATGTGTATATAAGAGCAGCTGCACTGGCGCAGAGAGAAGAGAAACCCCCTCCTCTCCTTTCTATACAAAAAAGTAAATAAATTTATATATTTGCTGCTCGTGATTACGGGAACAATAGATGCACATGCATGCATATATATATAATATATATATAATATATGTACTATATTATATATATATTATCTATATAAATGACAAGCTGCAGTAGAAGGACCCTTCCTTGGGTTTGGGGGCGGCGGTGAGGTGTATATACACCTGAGGGGGCTGCGAATAAGCAGTAAGCGGAATTGAGTTGTTCTCCAGCAACGAGACAAAATGTTTATCTTTACATTGACAAGAGAGAGAAGAGAGAAGCAGCAGCAGGAATAGCAACAAGGTGAGAGTGCCTGCTGCTGCGAGACAGAAGAGCGGTGGTTTTACCTGTGTGGAGTTTGTTTCAGGTGTTGGGGTGTATAGGCAGCGACAAGAAGACAGGGATACCAGGCTGAGTACCTCAGTAAATAAGGAAAAGAACACAGCCTTGCTGCTGCTGCTGCTGCTGCTGCTGCTGCTGCTGCTGCTGCTGCTGCTGCTGCTTAGCCCGGGCAGCAGCCTGGTAGGTGTGTATAANTGCTGCTGCTGCTGCTGCTGCTGCTGCTGCTGCTGCTTAGCCCGGGCAGCAGCCTGGTAGGTGTGTATAAGGAGGGCTCGCCAGAAGAAGTGTGAAGGAGTTGAAGGGGACGCGGTGTAAACAAACAAACAAAAAAACAAAAAAACAAACAAAAAAACAAACACCTGCAGTAAAGCAGAGAGGCCGAGCGCCGCCGGCTACAAGAGCCAACGCCCTCAAGGCATAAAGGTGAATGCGAGAGAAGAGAAAGAGAAGAATACGAACAACTTGTGCGTGGTTATATGCTGGGGTTTACAAAACAACATAAAATATATTCACAAAGAGAAGAAGCAGCAGCAACAAATACAGCTCTTGCCGGCCCCCAGCAGAAGGAATCAGCAGCGGGGAGGGGGGCGGCCGGAGGAGAAAAGCAGTTGCTGCTGCTGTCTCCCTTTCTGTATAAAAATAGTCTATTGTATTTTGAGTTAAAGAGAAATGAAATTCAAAGACAAACTACAAAGAACAAATACAGCAACAAAGAGAAACCATCAACAGCTGCAGCAGCAGGCCGGTGTGCAGAGGAGAGAATGAGTGGCTGGCCGCCGCTGCCCCCCGCCCCCAATATACTCCTCCGTCTTCTTCTTTATCTTTTTAAAATAAGATATAAAACTCTATAAAAGTAAATACAAAAACGAATTTCTTCATTTATTTCAACAAATTACATATCCCTCACACTTATACGTGGCGTCTTCTCCCCCGTCTGCTGCTGACGGCCGCCGACGGTCCACCTGCTGCTGCTCGTGTAGCAGTGCCGTACAGGGCTTAATATGCATGCGAAAGTTTATTGAATTTGTAGAATTACATTAAAATAGAAGTGTAAAACCTGAAAAGGATAATATCTTCAGCGTGACGAGGCCAAACACT
>NW_013570617.1:3515-4028 GCF_000499745.2 Eimeria mitis | reverse complement strand
CGTACAGGGCTTAATATGCATGCGAAAGTTTATTGAATTTGTAGAATTACATTAAAATAGAAGTGTAAAATATGAAAAGGATAATATCTTCAGCGTGACGAGGCCAAACACCGCGATCAACCCCAGCCGTCGCGGGTGCAGCGGACTGCTCGGAGAGGCGGGCAGAGGAGCTGCATCTTCTTGCATGTTTCAGGTATATTTCTCTCTCCTTCTTTGCTTTTAAAATTAAGTTATTCGAAAATAAAAGAAAAGAAAACAGAAAGAAACAAACTAAGCTCAGATACACATGAAAACAAAGCCCGACTGCTGTGAAGCCACGTGCAGAACCACTGGGCTGCCTACACACCGCACCGAGAGAAAGCTGCAACAAAACGAGGTTTCCGTTGATTTAAAAAGAGAAAAACTTCTCCAAATAAATAAATTAACAAAATAAAAATAAATAAAACAAATATTCCTAAAAATATTACCGCTTTCCTCGTTTTTTCTTCGCAGTTGCCCGCAATTCAATATATT
>NW_013570617.1:2294-3415 GCF_000499745.2 Eimeria mitis | reverse complement strand
CCACGTGCAGAACCACTGGGCTGCCTACACACCGCACCGAGAGAAAGCTGCAACAAAACGAGGTTTCCGTGGATTTAAAAAGAGAAAAACTTCTCCAAAGAAATAAATTAACAAAATAAAAATAAATAAAACAAATATTCCTAAAAATATCGCCGCTTTCCTCGTTTTTTCTTCGCAGTTGCCCGCAATTCAATATATTCTACCCGCCAGGCGTTGCAACCAAAAAAAAAAAAGAAAAGAAAAAGATCACCGAAATTAAAAATATGATTACATATGATCTGAATATATTGAATCATGAATACCTTTTTTTTTATTTTTCTCTTTTGTTTCTTCTCGTCAGCCCGCCATGGCCATAACTTGAATATACAGAAAAGAAAACGTGAATCGTCTTCTTCTTCGTTTCCTTTCCGCCTCATCTATCGCATAAATGGAATAATATAATTATTTTATTTATTTTTATGAAAAATTATAATAAAATATATTTTTTATTTTTCCCGTCAGTGCGTCGCCAGCCGCCTCTGCATCGATTTGAATTGCAACAAATGCAGAATATTTACCGCTGCTATCACTCCTGAAATATCCGTTTAANCTGCATCGATTTGAATTGCAACAAATGCAGAATATTTACCGCTGCTATCACTCCTGAAATATCCGTTTAAACTTAAAAAGTTTTTTTATATTTATTAATTTATTTCATCTTCTGCGTATTCTAAATAAGATACACGAGAGAATACCTTTATATACTTTGCTGCTGCTGCTGCTGCTGCAGCAAAAGCAGCAACCAGGTTCTGAATGGGCTGCCTCTCCTGGCTTGTTTACTATGGATGGCATCCTATGGGTGCATCTGAGGGTTTACGAATTAGGGTTTAGGGTTTAGGGTTTAGGGTTTGGGTGTATTAAACATGAGTGATGATGTTCGTAGCATTAAGAAATACGTTGGATGCAGAGCCAATAAAAAGAAGAATAACAACAACCCCACCACCACCGCCTCTGCTGAAGGGGTGACAGCAGCAAGGGGCTTTGTCACTGCGTGTCAGTTCCCTCTCTTATAAGGTTTATCCCTCTACAGCAGGAGCAGCAAATATCTCTCCCGCCTGGACAATGCATGCAGCCCCAAACGG
>NW_013570617.1:1481-2194 GCF_000499745.2 Eimeria mitis | reverse complement strand
GTCACTGCGTGTCAGTTCCCTCTCTTATAAGGTTTATCCCTCTACAGCAGGAGCAGCAAATATCTCTCCCACCTGGACAATGCATGCAGCCCCAAACGACAGAGCTTGGAGACAAAAGAAATATAATACTTGCATGCATGCATGCACTTGAGGTGTACATACACCTCAACTATACACCTCATTGATCGAATATGCCAGAGTCCCCACGGGGATCAACTCTACCCCTGTGTTCTCCTGCTGCTCTTCTTCCGACTAGCTGCTGCTGCTGCTGGTAGCTGGGTTGCTGCTGCTGCTGCTGCTGCTGCTGTGAGTGATCATTGGTATTACTCTGGTGTTCATACAGCCTGCAGTTCTCCATCTGTGCGATGGCATCTGCTGCTCTTCGCTCCTTCAGCTGCGCCAGGTTCAGCAGCTGCCGCTGCTTCGCTCCGCTGCAGCAGCTCGCTTTATCGCGGCACAGAAACGCCTCCTGCCGCAGCTTCTCGGCTTCTAAAGCCAACGCCTGGTCAGCCTGAGCAGCAGCAGCAGCAGCAGCAGCAGCAGCAGCAGCAGCAGGAACAGTAGCAGCAACACCAGTTAACACCAGCAGCAGCAACAACAGTAACAGCAGCAGTAGCAGCAGCAACAGCAGTAACAGCAGCAGCAGCAGCAGTATGGGTTACTAAAGCTGTAGAAGAAAAGAAAGAAAGGGGGAAGCAAAAACTTTTTGTGTA
>NW_013570617.1:743-1381 GCF_000499745.2 Eimeria mitis | reverse complement strand
TGCCGCAGCTTCTCGGCTTCTAAAGCCAACGCCTGGTCAGCCTGAGCAGCAGCAGCAGCAGCAGCAGCAGGAACAGTAGCAGCAACAGCAGTTACCACAAGCAGTAGCAGCAACACCAGTAACGCCAGCAGTAGCAGCAGCAACAGCAGTAACAGGAGCAGCAGCAGCAGCAGCAGCCGTATGGGTTACTAAAGCTGTAGAAGAAAAGAAAGAAAGGGGGAAGCAAAAGCTTTTGGTGTGTCATGCTAAGGTGTATGTACACCTCAGCTCACCTGCGATGGCTGCGACGCCTCTACGGCCCTCCGCTTGCCCGACAGAACAGTACTTCCTGGGTGCTCCCGCGGGGTGTCTGGCATCATCATCATATGCTGCTGCTGCTGCTGCTGCTGCTGCTGCTGCTGGTGTAAGCTCCGCTGCTGCTGCTGCAGGTAGCCGTCGCTGCTCATATTGAAAGATGCCTCCGAGTCCCTGGAGCTAGGGAAGGGTTGCTGCGACTGCAGCAACAGCAGCAGCAGCAGCAGCAGCAACAGCAGCAACACAACAGACACAGACAGAGAGAAAAGATACAACAAGGAATATCGACAACAGATATGTATGCTAGTACAAAGACAGAACGCGGTCTGCCGCTGCTGGTCCTG
>NW_013570616.1:6607-7395 GCF_000499745.2 Eimeria mitis | reverse complement strand
TGCTGCTGCTGCTGCTGCTGTTGCTGCTGCTGCTGCTGCTGCTGTTGCTGCTGCTGCTTTTCGTGGATTCGCTTCTGGTGCGAATGCCGTTGATCTTGCTGTTGCTGCTGCTGCTGCTGCTGCTGTGGCCTCTGCCTTTGCAGTTATTTGTTTTGTTGCTGTTGTCGCTGCTGCTGCTGCAGCTAAAGTAGCAGCAGCAGCAGCAGCAGCAACAGACCCTGCTGCTGCTGCTGCTGCCATCGTAGGCCTTGTCTTTGCATGCGTGCTGCTGGAGTTTCTTCAGGGGATACAAAACGCCCGTCTAGGAGAAGCGATTCATTCTGCTGCTGCTGCTGCTGCTGCTGCTGCTTCTACTAGCAGCAGCAGCAGCGGCAGCAACGGCAGCAGCAGCAGCAGCAGCAGCGGGGGTCTCGTGTTGCCGGATTGCCGTCTGCTGCCTGCGCTGGATTCGACAGTGGGTATAATGGGGGCCCCCAGGGGGGCCCCCCCAGGGGGGCCCCCAGGGGCCCCCCTGATGGAGAGGGGGCCCCCAGGGGCCCCCATGATAGAGCGGGGGCCCCCAGGGGCCCCCATGATGGAGCGGGGGCCCCCTGGGTACGATGATAGCGACAGCACCAGCAGTTCTATGGCTGTCTCTTCTGTCTCCTCTGAAGGAGACAGTCCTGGGGGCCCCCTGCTGGCTGCGTTGCAGGGGGGGGCCCCCCTACTGAACCCTGTTGGGGGGCCCCCCAACCCCCCTTCTGTATCTATCATCAGGGGGCCCCCCACCATCGAAGACAGCAACAAAG
>NW_013570616.1:6202-6537 GCF_000499745.2 Eimeria mitis | reverse complement strand
AGCAGCAGCAGCAGCAGCAGCTTGATGAAGGGGGGCCCCCGCAGGGGGGGGGCCCCCAGTACCCCCTGCAGCGGCCTAGAGAGAGACAGACAGCTAGCAGCTAAAGCGAGAGAAATGCACCCAGGAATAAAGGGAATATACTGGCTCAATGATGCTTGGTATTTATATTTATATTTATATTTATTTATTTATGTTTATATTTATATTTATTTATTTATTTATTTATTTTTATTTATTTATTTATTTATTTATATTATAGTAAGATAGCTGCTAAAGCGAGAGAAATGCACCCGGGAATAAAGGGAATATACTGGCTCAATGATGCTTGGTATTTA
>NW_013570616.1:5708-6102 GCF_000499745.2 Eimeria mitis | reverse complement strand
AAAGCGAGAGAAATGCACCCGGGAATAAAGGGAATATACTGGCTCAATGATGCTTGGTATTTATATTTATATTTATATTTATTTATATTTATATTTATTTATTTATTTATTTATATTTATTTATTTATTTATTTATTTATTTTTATTTATTTATTTATATTTATTTATTTATTTATTTATTTTTATTTATTTATTTATTTATTTATTTAAATATATATGTATATTTGTACTACTACTAATACAAATAAAAATATAATTATATTATATTATATAAATTATATTATAAATATAATTATATTATATTTATAAATATATTATTTTATTATATAAATATAATATAGTAGTAGTAGCTATCAGTATAAAAAAAACAACAGCAACAAAAATAAAATAAATT
>NW_013570616.1:4837-5427 GCF_000499745.2 Eimeria mitis | reverse complement strand
CTGCTGCTGCTGCTTCTGCTGCTGCTGCTGCTGCTGCTGCTGCAGGGTTGCATGCGTGCGTGTTGGTCAGCGGTCTTCATCTGGGGGGCCCCCCACCCGCAGCGACAAGCAAGAAAGAAGAGAAGTGTTTAGGGTACGTGAGGAGGCCCAGCTAGCTAGCCAGCTAGCTGCTGCTTGTGAATTTATACAAAAACACCAGCAGCAGCAGAACGAGCAGCAGCAGCAGCAGCAGCAGCAACAGCAGCAGCAGCTGCTGCTGCAGCAGCAGCAACTCAGCTTCAGCGACGACAGCACCAGCCCCCAGGGGGCCTCTTCTACCGCTCTTCCTGCTCGCAGCAGGGGGCCCCCCCCCATCGTACCCTCTGGGGGCCCCTCAGTACCCTCTGGGGGCCCCTCTGTACCCTCTGGGGGCCCCCAGGTCCCCTCTCTAACCCTAGACGATGAGGTGCATGCACTCAAGCCCTTTGCTTATCCCTGCATCTCCTGGAGCAGAGTCAAAAAGTGCTTTTGTCTCCGCGTATTTCAACTCACTCATTCTCCTTCTCCTAGGGGGCCCCCCAAGCATACAGGGGCCCCCGAGGGGGCCCCCC
>NW_013570616.1:1203-4737 GCF_000499745.2 Eimeria mitis | reverse complement strand
GCAGAGTCAAAAAGTGCTTTTGTCTCCGCGTATTTCAACTCACTCATTCTCCTTCTCCTAGGGGGCCCCCAAGGGGGCCCCCAAGGGGGGCCCCAGGGGGGCCCCCAGGGGGGCCCCCAAGGGGGCCCCCAAACAGATACTGGGGCCCCCAAGGGTACCACAAGAAAGAGAAGAGGCAAACTCCTCTACAGCAGGACCTTCAGCGTGAAGACATATGGGGGCCCCCAGGGGGCCCTTGCAGCAACATATGAAGCAGCAAAAGCGGTTGGCTATGAACCCATTAGACCCTTAGGGGCCCCCCCCCCAAACAGTGAGGGGCCCTTGGGGGCCCCCCAACTGACGGACCTGGGGGGCCCCCCAGGGGGCCCCTCAGAAAGCTCTGTAGGGAGGCCCCCAGGGGGGGCCCCAATGCAACCTTCTACCAATACACAGAAGGATGGGGGCCCCGGTACCCAAGTTCATGAGGACGGGGCCCCTGAGGGGCCCCCCACTACTGCAGGAGGGGCTTTCTATTCAGGGGGCCCCCAGGGGGCCCCCGAAGATGAGGGTACCGAGGGGGAGGGGGGGGGGCCCCCCTGGCAGCAGCAGGAAGTGAGGGGCCCCCCAGCTGCGTCGCCTTCGCCGACAGCTCGCCATGAGGGGCCCCCCCTGGACCTCTCCCCCTGCAGCAGCAGGAGCAGCAGCAGCAGCGACAAAGCAGCACCTCTGGGGGCCCCTGGAGACAATGCTGGTGGTGTTGGGGGCCCCCCCCCCTCTGAGTTCACCCAGTACGGGGGCCCCTCTGCCGAGGGGCCCCCGCCGGCTCCACAGGAGCAGCAGCAGATATCCCTTGCAGCGGCAACAGCAGCAGCAGCAGCAGCAGCAGCAGGGGCAGCAGCAGCAGCAGGGGGCCCCTTATTTTCTTCTCTGTCCCCTCATGGGCGCCGCAGAGAGGGGGCCCCCTCCTCCTCTATCCGAGGGCCCCCTGCCTTCTCCCTATTTCCTGTGGGGCCCCCAGTACCCAGTACAGAAAAGGGTACAGGGGGGGGGCCCCCCTCGCCTACTGCGGGGGGGCCCCCCGAACTCGATGATGTAGACCCTTGGAATCTCGCTGCCCCCTCTCAGCAGCAGCAGCAGCAGCAGCAGCAGCAGCAGCAGCAGCAGCGGACGTTCCTGGGGGGGTCCCGTGCGTTAGGTGTTGCCGCAAAGGTGTTTCCCTGGGGGCCCCCCATGGGGCCCCTCAAGGGGCCCCCAAAGGGTACCCACTTGGGGCCCCCTGAACAGCAGGTAAGAGACAGGTGGGGGGGGCCCCCCTCCCCCAGCAGCCCCGTAGGGCAGAGGGCCCCCAGGGGCCCCTTCTCTGCTGCAGCAGCTGCAGCAGCTGCAGCAGCTGCAGCAGCTGATAGACGCACAGCAACTACAGGCAGGTGGGACCCTCGGGGGCCCCCCAGAGACAGGGGGAGGCCCCCCAGAGACAGGGGGGGGCCCCCCAGAGACAGCGGGGGGCCCCGCAGAGACAAACGCTTTGGGTCTAGAGACAGGGGGCCCCCTAGAGACAGGGGCCCCCATAGAGACAGGGGGCCCTCCAGAGACCGGGGGCCCCCCAGAGACAGGGGGCCCCCCAGAGACAGGGGCCCCCCCAGAGACAGGGGGGCCCCCAGAGACAGGGGGGCCCCCAGAGACAGGGGGGCCCCGGGGGACAGGGGGCCCCCCAGGGACAGGGGGGGGCCCCCCAGAGACAGGGGGCCCCTACCGCTTCGCTTTGATGGCAGCAGCCACCAACGCCGACTTCAGCAACAGCAACAGCAGCAGCAGCAGCAGCAGCAGCAGCAGCAGCAGCACAAGCGGGAGACACCACCGTACCGAAGGGACGGGGGGAGAGGCAGCTACCCTAACAGAGACAGGGGGCCCCCAACAGCAAGCAACGCGAGGGGGCCCCCCTACAGTGCTGCAGCGGGGGGCCCCCCTAGATGCAGCACACAGAGGAGACACAGAGACAGCCGCTCCCCCTTTCGTATGCGGGCCTACAGGCGCAGCAGCAGCAGCAGCAGCAGACGCAGACAGAGGAACCGCAGCAGCAGCAGCAGCAGCAGCAGCAGGAGAAGGAGACACAACGAAAGGCGCAGACGATCCTGCAGCAGCAGCAGCAGCAACAGCAGCAACAGCAGCAGCAGCAGAAGCAGAAGCCATGCAGCACAGCCAATGCGAGGCAGCAGCAAATATAGAAGCAGAAGCAGCCGCCGGCGTCGCAGCAGCAGCAGCAGCAGCAGCAGACGCAGCAGCAGCAGCAGCAGAAGCAGCAGCAGGGGACCAAGACACAGACAAGAGAGACAGCCGGGGCACCCCTCCAGCAGCAACAGGTGCAGCAGCAACCGCAGCAACAGCAGCAGCAGCGGAGGAAGGTATCGAAGAGACACAGCAGCAAGCATGAAACGCAGGTGGCCCCGCAGCAGCAGCAGCAGCAGCAGCAGCAGCAGACGCAGACGCAGCAGCAGCAGACACAGCAGCAGCAGCAGCAGATCGGTGCCCCTCTGCTTCCAACGGAGACGCCTTCTCGCCAGCAAACGCCCTCCACCCAAACCACAGCAGCAGCAGCAGCAGCAGCAGCAGCGGGAGCAGCAGCAGCAGCAGCGGGAGCAGCAGCAGCAGCGGGAGCAGCAGCAGCAGCAGCAGCAGCAGCGGGAGCAGCGGGAGCAGCGGGAGCAGCAGCAGCAGCAGCGGGAGCAGCAGCAGCAGCGGGAGCAGCAGCAGCAGCGCGAACGCATGCGCAGCAGAAGAACACCCTGGGACTCGGGGGGCCCCCAAAGTGGGTACTGGGGGCCCCCAAGGAGACGGCCTGAAGGCGAAGGTATACATAAGAGAAACAGCGGCAGCAGCAGCAGCAGCAGCAGCAACAGACGCAGACACAACAGACAAAGAAACAGGCGCAGCAGCAGCAGAAGCAGAAGCAGCAATGGCAGCAGCAGCAGCAGCAGCAGACACAGGTGCTGCAGGGAACCGAAGACAGCCAACAGAGAGAGGCGGAAAGAGACAGATGCAGCAGCAACAACAGCAGCAGCAGCAGCAGCAGCAGCAGGAGCTGCAGCAGCAGCAACAGCCGCAACAGCAGAAGCAGAGGATAAACGCGTAGACAGCAGGGGACCACTCGAGCAGCAGGAGCAGCAGCAGCAGCAGCAGCAGCAGCAGCAAGGAGTCTCTCTGTCTCCTTCTGGGGGGCCCCGGGGGGCTAGTGGGGGGGCCCCCAGGGGCCCCCCTACCCTCGATAGGGTGTTTATGGAGGGGCCCCCTGTTTATAAACGAAATAAACAAATATCTGTCTCCTTACGTACAAACAAATAAAATAAATATAAACAAAAAAAAAAGCAACAGCAGCAGCTGCTGCAGCAACAACTGCTGCAGCAGCAACTGAAGCAGCAAGTGAAGCAGCAAATGCAGCAGCAACTGCAGCAGCAGCAACTGCAGCAGCAGCAATTGCAGCAGCAACGGCAGCACCGACTGCAATTGTAGCTGCTGCAGCAGCAAATGCAACTGCAGCAGCAACGACAGCAGCAACTG
>NW_013570616.1:0-872 GCF_000499745.2 Eimeria mitis | reverse complement strand
GGGTTTAGGGTTTAGGGTTTAGGTGTGTGTAGGTGGTAGGAGACCAGTGGTCTCTGGCTAGCTGTCCGGGTCGTGACCACTGGTCTGTGCTGGAGATAACCAATGGTTTGTTCTGTCTCCTCGTTTTTATTTGTCTCCTTCTAAGGACGCATCTGCTGCAGCAGCAGCTACAGCCCCTCATCTACTGTCTCCTGTCTCCTTTCTCTTCTCTTTTCTCCTTCTTCGTTGCTGTCTCCTTTCTATTGGGGTTTAATCACCACCCCAAAGCCACAACAAATACTTTGCTTATATAAACAAATACAGAAACAGATAGAGGGGGCCCCCAGGGTACAGCTTATTCGCATTCAGGGGCCCCCCCGCTACACCGCTGCTTTCTAGCGGGGCCCCAGGAGCAGCGCATGCATCTCTGGGGGCCCCCAGGGTACAGCTGCTTCATACTAGGGGGCCCCCAGGGTACAGTTGCTGCACATGAAGGGGCCCGAGGGTACAGCTGCTATCTCTTAGGGGGCCCCCAGGGTACGGCTGGGGGCCCCCAGGGTACAGCCAGTTCACAGCAAGGGGCCCCCTGGGTATGCCCACTACATATGAAGGGCCCCCAAGGGTACAGTCGTTACATATATATTATGTAACCCCAGGGTACAGCTACTACTGACTGGGGGCCCCCCGGGTACTGCGGATGCACACAGGGGGGCCCCCAGGGTATAGCTGTTACTCGCTACGGGGGCCCCTGTGTATACCCGGTGTATGATGAAAGGGCCCCAGGGTACAGTTGGTGTTTCTCAGGGGGCCCCCAGGGTACAGTTGCAGCCGCAGAGGGGGCCCCCAGGGTACGAGCGGTATAGCTGAGGGGCCCCCTGTGTGTCGGCGGCGGT
>NW_013570615.1:8972-9166 GCF_000499745.2 Eimeria mitis | reverse complement strand
GAGACAAGAGAGGATATATTTAGTTCTCTGTCTCCTTTTGCTGCTGCTGCTGCTGCTGCTGCTGCTGCTGTTGCCGCTGCTGTCTCCTTTTTTTCTGTCTCTTAGATTATCTTTTTCTCGCTGCAGCAGCAGCTGCTGCTGCTGCTGCTGCTTCTGTCGCCTCTTTTGCCTCTTTTCTCTTAATAATAATAAAC
>NW_013570615.1:7891-8919 GCF_000499745.2 Eimeria mitis | reverse complement strand
AAAAAAAAAAAAAAAAAAAAAAAAAAAAAAAAAAAAAAAAAAAAAAAAAAGAGAATTGGGGTGTACATACAGCTGAATGCCTCCGCTGCTGTCTCGGGGGTGGTGCTGTCTTTTTAAAAAACTAAATTTCGTTTTGTCTTTTAATTATATTTTCCCTTTAACACAATTTATTTATTTATTTATTTATTTATTTATTTATTTGTTTATTTGTTTATTTATTATTTATTTATTTATTTATTTATTTATTTATTTATTTATTTATTTATTTATTTATTTATTTATTTAGTTTTTTATTTATTTACTTTTATTAAAAAAACAAAAGAAGGTGCATTTGCTGTTTAAATAGAATAGAAAATGTTATTCCTTGAGCAGAAAAATTTAATAAATTAAATTAAATAAAATATTTATTTTTAAATAAAAATTAATTATTATTTATTAAAATAAAGTAAATTAAATAAATAAAAAAAAATAAATTTATATATAATTAGGGGTTTATATGATCGGCGGAGGAGCGGTGTGTATAGACAGCTCAATATAATATAATACTATCAGAAGAAAGCAATAAATATATATAATTAAAGAGAATTAAATAAAAATAAATAATTTAAAATAAATATAAATAATTTAATTAATTTAAAAATAATTTTATCTTTTTTTTATAAAAAAAAAAAAAAAGGATTCATAGAGTTCAGTTTCGGGTGTCACTGCAGCTCGCGTCAACCCAACACAATACATTCAGCTCACCGATAAAGAGAATAAAAAAACAAATAAATTAATTTTAAATAAATTTATTTAATTTAATTTATTAAAAATAATTTAATTGTTTTTATTTATCCAAAAAAAATATATTATTTTTCTCTTTCTGCGTTGATGGGGCCCCTCCATGGCTGCATGCGGTGTATATACAGAAACAAAGTTTGTTTATTTATCTTTTTCGGAGCCATAATTAATTATTTTTTTTTAATTTTTATAAATATAAATTAAAAAAATAAATATGATTTATAATTACAGCAAATAAAGGGGAGAGT
>NW_013570615.1:5648-6788 GCF_000499745.2 Eimeria mitis | reverse complement strand
AGCAGCAGCAAGAGCAGCAGCAGCAGCAAGAGCAGCAGCAGCAGCAGCAGCAGCAGCAGCAGCAGCAGCAGGAGACAGGGCTTTGTCTTTTTGTCGTCTTTTGGGGCTGCATGCAAAATTCTTTGCTCCCTTAGGGAGGGACTGTCTGTCCCCTTTTGTCTCCTTTCTCCTTTGCTGCAGTTGCTGCTGCTGCTGCTGCAGTTGCTGCTGCTGCTGCAGCAGCTGCAGCAGCAGCTGCTGCTGCTGCTGCTGCAGTTGCTGCTCTGCAGTGGTTGCAGCAATAGGCTGGTTATTTTTTTGTGCTGGTTAAGACAGAGACGCTCACTTCAACACACAACTGCCTATACACCCCACGAGCTGCCTATACACCCCACAAGCTGCCTATACACCCCACAAGCTGCCTATACACCCCACAAGCTGCCTATACACCCCAGAGGCTGCTTATAGACTCCAGAAGCTGCCTATACACCCCACGAGCTGCCGGTACACCCCATGAGCTGCCTATACACCCTGCAAGCTGCCTAGACACCCCAGAGGCTGCTTATAGACTCCACAAGATGCCTAGACACCCCATGAGCTGCCTATACACCCCACGAGCTGCCTATACACCCCACGAGCTGCCTATACACCCCACGAGCTGCCTATACACCCCACAAGCTGCCTATACACCCCATGAGCTGCCTATACACCCCACGAGCTGGCGATACACCCCACGAGCTGCCTATACACCCCAGAGGCTGCTTATAGACTCCAGAAGCTGCATATACACCCCACGAGATGCCGATACACCCCATGAGCTGCCTATACACCCCACGATATGCCGATACACCCCATGAGCTGCGTAGACACCCCACATGCTGCCTATACACCCATGAGCTGCCTAGACACTCCACAAGCTGCCTAGACACCCCATGAGCTGCTTAGACACCTCAGGAGCTGCCGATACACCCCACAAACTGCCTAGACACCCGACAAGCTGCATATACACCCCACAAGCTGGGTAGACACCCCACAAGCTGCCTATACACCCCACAAGCTGCGTAGACACCTCAGAGACTGCTTATAGACTCCGGAAGCTGCATATACACCCCACAAGCTGCCTGTACACCTCAGGAGCTGCCTAGACAACCGAACAGCTGC
>NW_013570615.1:5245-5548 GCF_000499745.2 Eimeria mitis | reverse complement strand
ACATGCTGCCTATACACCCATGAGCTGCCTAGACACTCCACAAGCTGCCTAGACACCCCATGAGCTGCTTGGACACCTCAGGAACTGCCGATACACCCCACAAACTGCCTAGACACCCGACAAGCTGCATATACACCCCACAAGCTGGGTATACACCCCACAAGCTGCCTATACACCCCACAAGCTGCGTAGACACCTCAGAGACTGCTTGTAGACTCCGGAAGCTGCATATACACCCCACAAGCTGCCTGTACACCTAAGGAGCTGCCTAGACAACCAAACAGCTGCCGATACACCCCAAAC
>NW_013570615.1:4512-5145 GCF_000499745.2 Eimeria mitis | reverse complement strand
ATATATATATATATATATATATATATATATATATATATATATATATATATATATATATATATATGTAGAGGAGGGGACAGAAACAAACAGACGGAGGCAGTATGATAGAATAGCTGCATGCAACAAAAAGGAGACAAAAGATAACATAAAGAAAAAAAGGAGACAGGCAGAGACAGAGAGACAGAAATACAGAGAAGAGTAAACATAAACAAACAGAGACAGAAACAGAGAGAGAGAAGGAGAAAGAAAAGGAGACAGATAGAGAAAGAGAGACAGAGACGGAGACACCAAAGAAAACAGAAAAAATAAAAAACAAATAAAAAGAGGATACGCACAGAAAGAAAAAAACAAAAAGGAGACAACAAAAACAACTCAGGCTAGAGGTGAAATAAAGGAGACAAAAAGGAGACAGAAAGGAGACAAAAAGGAGACAAAAAGGAGACAGAAAGGAGACAAAAAAGAGACAAAGAAGAGACAAACAGGAGACAAAAAGGAGACAGAAAGGAGACAAAAAGGAGACACAAAGGAGACAGAAAGGAGACAGAAAGGAGACATGCATGTGGAGGAGACACACAAAGACAGCCACACTAAACTGCTGCTGCAGCAGCAGCGCTGCTGCACTGGAAAAGATTT
>NW_013570615.1:3627-3924 GCF_000499745.2 Eimeria mitis | reverse complement strand
ATATATATATATATATATATATATATATATATATATATATATATATATGTATATGTATATATATATAATATATATATATATATATAAGTACGTTGCTGCTGCACTGTCTCTGATGAATGTGTCTCCTGCTGCTGCTGCGGAGACACTTGAACGCAGCAGCAGCAGCAGCAGCAGCAGCAGCAGCAGCAACAGCAGCATCAGCAGCAACAACAGCAACAACAGCAGAACAGCAACAGAGCCAGCACTAGCAACAGAATCAGCTGCAGCAACAGTAACCGAAGCAGCTGGACCAGCAGC
>NW_013570615.1:993-3527 GCF_000499745.2 Eimeria mitis | reverse complement strand
GCAGCAGCAACAGCAGCAGCAGCAGCAACAGCAGCAGCAGCAACAGCAGCAGCAGCAGCAGCAGCAGCAGTAAACTGCTTCGAACCCTCCCCGCTATACACAGGAAAGGAGATGTGCTGCAGCCCCTTCTCTTCTTCTGCTGCTGATTGCATGCGTTTTGTGTTGCTTAGTTTATAAAAAAAAATAAATAAATAAATACATTATTTATTCTGTCTGCTGCTGCAGCAGCAGCAGCAGCAGCAGCAGCAGCAGCAGCAGCGGTGAGGTGCCTATACACCGCAGCAGCATCGAGGGCCCTACTGGGCTGTTCTATGGATATCTTCATTTGTATTTGTTTATATAAAAAAATAAATTAATATTTATATTCAATAAAACAAATAAAAGCATACAAATTACAAACTAAACCCTAAACCCTAAACCCTAAACCCTAAACCCTAAACCCTAAACCCTAGAACAGCACAGCGAGCTTCTGGGTGGCTCTCTCTCTTTCTGTGTTTGTTTTTTTTGTTTATTGTTGTATATATAATATAAATAAGTATCTTTATATGTTTTATAATAAATAAAAGGATAAATATAATTAAAAAAAATAAAAAAAAAACAAAAACAGCAGCAGCAGCAGCAGCAACTGACTCTGCTGCAGCAGCAGAAGCCCCAGGCTTCTTCATCGCTTTGTTGTGTTGCTATCTTTCTCTCTCCTTTTTCTCTTTTTTTTCCATAAATATAAATAAATAAATATTTATTAAACAAAAATATATATTTATTTTTTTATATAAACACAAACAAACACAAACAGGGGCGGGATCGATCCCCGTGCCCTCCTCCTCCGCAGCAGCTGCAGCAGCTGCAGCGCATCCAGCAGCAGCAGCAGCAGCAGCAGCAGCAGCAGCAACAGCAGCAACAGCAGTAACAGCAGCAGCACTAACTCCAGCAGGGAAGCAAGCCCCCTCAACAGCAGCAGCAGCAGCAGCGGCAGCAGCAGCAGCAGCAGCAGCAGCAACGCTGGGGGCCTCCCCCTCGTATAGCGAGTTGCTGCTGCATCGGGGGGCCCCTGCAGCAGCATTGGGGGCCCCTCTGCTGTTTCTTTGTCTCTCCCTTCTCTCCTTTTGTGTTTCCTGGGGTGTATCTGCAGCAGCAGCAGCAGCAGCAACAGCAGCAACAGCAGCAGGTGGCGCAGCAGCAGCAGCAGCAGCAGCAGCAACAACAACAACAACAACAGAAGCAGGTGGTTCAGGTGGAGGAGGACTAGCAGCAGGTGGAAAAGCAGCAGCAGCAACAGCAGCAACAGCAGCAACAGCAGCAGCAGCAACAGCAGCAGCAGCAGCAGCAGCAGCAGCAGCAGCAGCAGCAGCAGCAGCAGTATCTGTTTCGGCATGCATCTTGCAGCAGCACAGACATGGGGGCCCCATGGGCTGTCCGTTTGACCCCCTCTGCGGGTATATTATTATTATTTTGTTTTTTATTTTTTATTTTTTTTCTTTCCCACTCAATACAAAACATATATTCTCCATGGGGGCCCCCCAGTCTCTCTCCTGGCTTCAAGGGCCCGGGGGCCCCTGGTGGGGCCCCTGGGGGCCCCCTCGCTGAAGAAGAGGGGTTCGGGGGGGGGGCCCCCACCCTGGGGGGCCCCCAGGGGGCCCCCACCCTGGGGGGCCCCCAGGGGCCCCCTGCTGCTGACATAGGCAGCAGACTGCTCTCGCATATTGAGGCCCTTCTGGATTTGTCTTTAGCTGATAGAATAAAAGCAGCAACAGCAGCAGCAACAGCAGCAGCAACAGCGGCAGCAACAGCAGCAGGAGCAGCAGCAGCAGCAGGAGGAACTGCAGCAACAGCAGCAGAAAGCAAGGATGAAGGGGGGCCCACTGGGCCCCCTGGGCCCCCTGGGCCCCCTGGGGGGCCCCAGGGGGCCCCTGGGGGCCCTGGGGGCCCCTTCTCAACCCTATCACCAGACTTCTCTCTAACAGAAGAGGCACTGCATGCGCATGCAGATACACTGCAGGGTTTGGGGCTTTATGAGGACAGCTGGGGGCCCCCCTACCTGCAGCACATTGCTGCTGCTGCCTCTCCCCCTATACACACCCAGGACGAGGGGGCCCCCGAGGCACAACAGGGGGGCCCCCAGGGGGGCCCCCCACACAAGCATGATGGGGGGGCCCCCAGGGGGGCCCCCAATGACATGTCTTGGATAGGCACAGATGAGGGGCCCCTCTTAGACTTTTTCAAGGGGGCCCCCGAGGATGAGGGGGCCCCTGAGGGTGTTGAGGGGGCCCCTGAGGGCGAGAAGGGGGGGGCCCCCCTGGGTGAAGCTAGGGGCCCCCAGGGTGAGGGGGGGCCCCTGTGGGGGGCCCCCCAGGGTGAAGAGGGGGGCCCCCAGGGTGAAGCCGGGGGGCCCCTGTGGGGGGCCCCCGCAGTTTTATATTCTTCGGGTTTAACTGCTCGGCGGCTAGAAACAGAAAACAAACAAAAAGGGGGAAGCTATAAGGGGCCCCTGGCAAAGGGAAAGGGTACGGGGGGCCCCTATAAATATGACCCTACTG
>NW_013570615.1:764-893 GCF_000499745.2 Eimeria mitis | reverse complement strand
TGAGGGGGCCCCTGAGGGTGTTGAGGGGGCCCCTGAGGGCGAGAAGGGGGGGGCCCCCCTGGGTGAAGCTGGGGGCCCCCAGGTTGAGGGGGGGGCCCTGTGGGGTGTGGGGGCCCCCCAGGGTGAAGC
>NW_013570615.1:418-664 GCF_000499745.2 Eimeria mitis | reverse complement strand
TGGGGCCCCCAGGGCTGCAGCAGCAGAATATAGAAGTAAGATGCAGCAGCAACAGCAGCAGCAGCAGCAGCAGAAGCAGCAGCAGCAGAAGCAGCAGAAGCAGCAGCAGCAGCAGAGATGCAGCAGCAGCAGCAGCAGCAATACATCAATAGGATTAGTATAATATAGGCCCATCAATAGCAACTGCAGCAGCAGCAACAGCAGCAACACCAACAGCAGCACACCACAAAACAAAACCCTAAACCC
>NW_013570615.1:0-318 GCF_000499745.2 Eimeria mitis | reverse complement strand
TGGGGCCCCCAGGGCTGCAGCAGCAGAATATAGAAGTAAGATGCAGCAGCAACAGCAGCAGCAGCAGCAGAAGCAGCAGAAGCAGCAGCAGCAGCAGAGATGCAGCAGCAGCAGCAGCAGCAATGTAGCAGCAGCAGCAATACAGCAGTAGGATTAGTATAATATAGGACAATCAATAGGAACTGCAGCAGCAGCAGCAACAGCAGCAACACCAACAGCAGCGCACCACAAAACAAAACCCTAAACCCTAAACCCTAAACCCTATATTTGCATGCATCTTCATCTCTCTTTTTTTTTTTTTTTTTTTTTTTTTTTTTT
>NW_013570614.1:7054-8539 GCF_000499745.2 Eimeria mitis | reverse complement strand
AGTCAACAGCTCAGCATCGAGACCCCCCAGCGCTCGCGGGGAGGCGGCAGCGTCTGTGTCCGCGGCTGTGCGGTGCTCCTTCCTGTGTATTTTATTGGAAATAAGCTGCAATTTACTCTTCTTGTATTTATGTATTTGAATATCAACTCTTTAGAAGATAAAAAGGGGCACAATGAGGCCCCAGGGCCCCGCTGTCGTTGCTGCGGTAGCAGGCGGCGCGAGTTCCTGTCGGCGGCGAGGAGGTAATGCATACACCCGAGACGAGCACAACAGTTTAGTTTTTGAGTTTATATTTTTCTTATTTTGTTTTTCAAAAGTGTTTTATTAAAAATAAAAAGAAAATATGCAATATTCCCGGGGGAATCCTACACAGATATCCTCGCGGCGTGCCGCGGTGGAGAGGGTAACGGACCGTTGTGGGCGTATTGCATGAAATACAGAAAAACATAAATTTATTTATTAAAAACTAAAACTCATCATTTACTCTACTTCAATTGATACACTCTCGTGTCATCTTCGACTCTTTTCAGGGGGAAACTCCCCGCGTCGTGTGCAGCTGCATCATGCAAGCTTTCTCTGTGGGTGTTTTATGTATTTCTAGTTGCGTGCATGTCGGCTATAGAATGAAGCAAATAAATTCCGCTTATATATTATCTTTTTTTCTGTTTGTACGAGAGTCAAACGTGGCTTGGCTTGTTGAATCTGGCTACGTTTGCATGCGGGGTTGTTGCACTGCTACAGGAGTTGCAGCAGCAAGGACTGCTGCAGCAGCAGCACAAACTCTGTCGCTTTCTTTCTCTTCTCTCTGTATCGTGCTTCAGCCCCAGACCTTTTCCTCGCTGTTTGCCTAGAAAAAAAGCATGCAGCTTGGAGGAGTATTGGTTAAAGTTGTTTTTCTTAATTGTATTTTCTGAAAGAGGCATTTGATTTCTTTGAAACTCACAAAGATGATTGAGGACCCGCAGTGCAGCTTATATTTGTGGCCCCTGAGTTTCTGCATTCTCTACAGTAAATCCTTTTCCCCATTTCAGAAATACCTGTATAAAATAGATCAGTTAACGATAAACAGCCCGATTTGCATGTAGTTTAGGCGTTTGTTTTAGCGGTGGATAGAGCGCGCTCGTTTGGGGTGTATAGGCAGGTCCTGCTTTCTAGCATTCCTTGGGTTTTCTTTTTCGTTCGTTCTCGCTTTGTTTTCAAATTAAAAGAGTTTATGCTTGTGTTTCAGCGACAATATGGTTTTGTGGTGCCCCCTGATCACTACAATTGGCGTTCTGTTGCTGTTTCCCCTCGCTCTCTCTGTGCAGCCTTTCCGTTTCTCTCAGAGCCGTGCACGACTGGATCGCGACAAAGTAGGACTTGAACAAACCAGAAATATAAATATATGCGATGAATCCATGATAAAATTACAAATTTCTTGCTTTCTTTTTAGACGCCCCCGCCGTATCCTATCATCAACGTACACCTAGGTATGTTGTTGTTCAA
>NW_013570614.1:6127-6936 GCF_000499745.2 Eimeria mitis | reverse complement strand
AGGATGCGATGCATAGGAAACGTGAATTCTTTCAGACTATGATGGGCAATGTAAGAAAAAACAAAAAAAAGAAATAAATAATTAAAGAAAAACACGTGCATTCGCGCCGTGTCCATGATCTTGAAATGACCTTTCCCCCTCTCCCCCCATTCCTCTTTTTTGTGTTTCAAGGCAACAGAAAGTGCAACAAAAGCAATTAAATATTGTTAGTAGTTGTAATTGTATTTACCATTTCAAATAATTTAATTTTTCTTTTATCCAGCAACAGCAGGAAGTGGAATTCCTCACTGATCTGCAACAAACGCTCCGCGAAACCTCGGCGCCAGAATCTGAATAAGTTGAACAGGTATTCAGATTCTGCTGCGATGCTGAAATTCAAGTTTCTGCATTTCAGTTGTTTTCAGGCTACATAAACACCTTTTTAAATGAGGATCTGCCGCAATAATATTTATTAAAAAGAGAAAACATTTTAATTCTTTTTTTCAATAAACATAGAGGAATCAAATGAAGATCGCAGCTGTGAAGAAACTTGAATTGCAAGCTGCGGTGCCGGAAGCATTCAAGAAAGGCTGCTGGCGTTGGGATTACAAACATCTGTTCAAATGAAAATATTTATTTTTTTAAATAAATAAAAATGAAATTCTTTCTGAATCGATTGCTAGAGATCATCCACTTGCCGCTTTCATGCTCACCTGCAGGCGCTGGTTCCTCCGCCGCACTCACTCTGTGCAGAAACGCACAAAGCGTTAAAAAATAAAAAAATAAATTCTCGCTGTTTTATATTTTGAAAAGGATTTCAGATGGTTATA
>NW_013570614.1:5024-5776 GCF_000499745.2 Eimeria mitis | reverse complement strand
AAAGCTCTTCCTCTCACCGTCCGCCGAGCTCAGCTCCAGGGTCACCTCGGGGGCCCCTGGGGGCCCTGGCCTGCTGCTCTGTATATTCGAAGCAGTTAACATATTTTCTAGCCTATAGTATCTTTTTTTCTCTCTGCACCAGCCCCGAGACAGGCGAGCTAGTGCATGCATTAGAGGGGCCTCGATCCCCCTGCCGCTTTCTCATCTGCAGCAAATGAGTTCTTCGTGTTGTTTGTTCTGGTTTAAAGCATCTTTGCCACTTATTTCAGAAACTTTACTGTCTTTACACTGCAACACACACAGGGATATGCGCTGAAGCTCCGCAGCGGCAGCACCTCGACGCTCCGCTACAGCTCCTCCTCTCCCCTGCTTGCTGCTGCTGCTCTTCCTTGCTGCTGCAGCTTTCCTTTGCTGCTGCAGCTTTTTTCTTTGGCGGCTGTTATACACCGCCTCTCTGCACTGTCTGCAGTCAGCTGTATGTACAGCTGAGAAGAACAACACCCCCAGGTTCTGTTCTCGATGCTGCAGCAGGTGGGCCCCCCCCACCCAGACCCTGAAAGGGCCCCCGCTCTACCCCTGCAGCACGAGGAGGGAGAGGCAGCTGCAACGCAGCAGCAGGTGGGGGGCCCCCCTCATTTTTCTTTGCAGGAGCAGCAGGAGGCCCCTCTGTCTGCTGCTGATAAGCCTCTGGGTGTATATCCTACCGACAGGTCTAACGACAGCACGGGCTTCTCTCCTGCTGCAGCAGCAGG
>NW_013570614.1:4299-4924 GCF_000499745.2 Eimeria mitis | reverse complement strand
CTGCTGATAAGCCTCTGGGTGTATATCCTACCGACAGGTCTAACGACAGCACGGGTTTCTCTCCTGCTGCAGCAGCAGGAGCAGCAGCAGCAGCAGCAGCAGCAGCAGCAGCTGAGGAAGAAGCTGCGACGCAGCATGCAGGTGCAGCAATGAGTACCCCTAGTTCAGGCTTCAAGGGGGCCCTCCACTCTCTATGGGGGCAGCATAAAACCCATAAACAGCAGCAAACGCATGCAGCCAATGAGGGGGGCCCCTCCCCCCCCAGCTCCCCTTTTGGGGTTACAGCAGATCAGCTCAGCAGTGAGCCTGTACCCTCTTGCTAAGCTTCAGTCTTCATCCGGCATTCTAGCTCCTGCTGCTGCTGCTGCTGCTGCTGCTGTTGCTGCTGCTGTTGCTGCTGCTGTTTCTTCTGCTGCTGCTGTTGCTGCTGCTGCTGCTTATGCTGCTGCGCCGTGGCTATTTGCTGCGTTGTTTTGACTGGAGCAGCAGCAGCAGCGTTGTCTGCTTCATTTGTTTTTGCTGCTGTATTATCAGCAGCAGCAACTTTTGCTGCTGCAGCAGCTGTTGCTGTATCTGCATGCAAATCCCGACCCCACCATAACAACACCATCATTTATATATATAT
>NW_013570614.1:824-4036 GCF_000499745.2 Eimeria mitis | reverse complement strand
TATATATATATATATATATATATATATATATATATATATATATATATATATATATATACATATATATTTTATTTTTTTTATTTTTTTTATTTTATTTTCAGGTTTAGTGAATTCATATCTATCAAGAACCCACCACGAGGAGTTAGATGCTCTACAGAAGCTGGGGGGTACAGCAGCAATAGCGAGGGCGTTGCATACAGACCTTCGTTTGGGTCTAGACCTGGGTGGGGGCCCCCCTGAGGGGGCCCCCCAGTCCCCAGCAGCAGCAGTAGCAGCAGCAAGCCCTGGTGCTGCTGCTGCTGCTGCTGCAGCTGCAGCAGGCAGACAAAGACCCAGCTTTGCAGGGGACGGGGGGGCCCCCATGGGGGGCCCCCAACACCCTGATATGAGTGAAACACAAGCAGCACTGTTGGCTGCGAGAATAGAAGCCTTTGGGGAGAATAAGCTCCCGCAGAGACCCCCAACGCGTATAAACCCTAAACCCTAAACCCTAAACCCTAATTATAAACCCTAAACCCTAATTATAAACCCTAAACCCTTAATATAAACCCTTATCTTATATACAAACCCTCATCAGAAACAAACCCTAACCATAGACCCTAATAATAAACCCTTATTGTGAACAAACCCTAATCGTAAACCCTAATTATATACAAACCCTAATCATAAACCCTAATTATAAACCCTAATTATAAACCCTAATTATACACCTCAACCCCTCCTTGCTGCTGCCTAGACGATAGAAAAGTTATACTGCAGCATAGCGATAGCTTGACCCCTCCTTTTGCTGCTCTTGTTTCTGCTGCTGCTGCTGCTGCTGCTGCTGCTGCTACTGCTGCTGCTGCTGCTGCTGTTGCTGTTGCTGCTGCTGCTGCTGCTGCTGCAGCTTTCTGGCGTCACTGCTGGGACGCGGCATCTGACTTTACTTTGCGTATTTTAATGGTTGCTGGTTTGGTGATGATTGTTTTGGGGGTTACAGTGAGTTGGCTGTTTCAGCTGTACATACACCCCACATCACTGCGCTGCATGCATGCAAATATTAATATTAATATAAATATAAGTATTTATATAAATATAAACATAAATATTTATATAAATACAAATATAAATATTAATATAAGTATAAATATAAATATATGTGTAGATATGTATTTCTTCCTTTTGTTTATGCTGATAAAGAGATAAAATAAATATATTTAAATAAACAATAAACAGTTAGTCGCGGTGAAGGAGACAGTCTCCTTTTCTCTGTCTCTCTGTCTCCTCTTTGTCTTTGTCTTTGTTTTTTTGTCTCTGTGTTTTTGTCTCTGTCTCTTTATTTCTTTCTCTTTTTTTTTTCTCTCTGTCTTTATGCTTTCTGTCTCTTCTTTATTGTCTCCTTTCTGTCTCCTTTATCTTAAATTATATATTTGTCTGTTTTCTTTTTTATTTATTCTTTCTGTGTATATCACCACAACCACAACCAGCAACAACAACTACCACTACTACCTCTGCTGCTGCTGCTGCTGCTGCAGCAGCAGCAGCAGCAGCCGTTCTTCTCTCAGCATATATAGATACAAATCAAAACAAAAAAAAAAAAAAACTTTTATGTGTTGCTGATGCAGGTAGGAGAAAACCCTAAAGTAGAATGGGTTGAGGGTTTAGCTATTTGGGTTGCCGTCGTTGTTGTGGTTTCTGTTACCGCTCTAAATGACTGGGGAAAAGAAAAACAATTCCGCAAACTCGCAAAAATCAGAGGTTTATAAACCCTAAACCCTAAACCCTAAACCCTAAACCCTAAACCCTAAACCCTTGAAGCACTGGGGAAAAGAAAAACAATTCCGCAAACTCGCTAAAATTAGAGGTTTATAAACCCTAAACCCTAAACCCTAAACCCTTGCAAAACCCTAAACCCTAGATAATTCCGAAAACTCGCAAAATTTAGAGGTTTCTAAACCCTAAACCCTAAACCCTAAACCCTAAACCCTAAACCCTTGAAGCACTGGGGGAAAAGAAAAACAATTCCGCAAACTCGCAAAAATTAGGGGTTTATAAACCCTAAACCCTAAACCCTAAACCCTTGAAAAACCCTAAACCCTAAACAATTCCGCAAACTCGCTAAAATTAGAGGTTTATAAACCCTAAACCCTAAACCCTAAACCCTAAACCCTTGACGCACTGGGGAAAAGAAAAACAATTCCGCAAACTCGCAAAAATCAATATATAAACATATTAATCAATTAATTAATTAATTAATATATAAACATATTAATTAATTTATAAATATATTAGTTAATTAATTACTTTATTTATTTAATTAAACAAACAAATAAATAAATAAATAAATAAATAAATAAATAAATAATAAACATTTATTTATTTATTTATTTATTTATTTATTTATTTATTTATTTATTTATCTAAGATACAAAGACAATTTGTTTATATATTTATATATTTATTTATTTTTATTACAGAGACAAAGACATGCTGTGGTGTACGTGTGGGGTGTGAGTTGACGTTGTCTTTGTCTTCTTTATTAGTTGGCGGTATTGTGTGTATAAATAAAAAAATAAAAAAAATAAAAAAATAAATAAATATATTTATTTATTAATATTTTTATTTATTTATTTTTATTTATATTTATTTTTTTATTGCAAAGACAAAGACATGCTGTGGTGTACGTGTGGGGTGTGAGTTGACGTTGTCTTTGTCTTTATTACTTGGTGATATACTGCTAATGAATTAATAAATAAAAAAAATAAAAAAGAAAAAAAATAAAAAAAATAAATAAATAAATAAAACCCTAAATAAATATGTTTATTTAGTTATTTATTTTTTTATTTTTATTTTTTATTTTCTTTATTTTATTTTATTTTTTTATTTTATTTTTTTTTTAATGCAGAGACAAAGACATGCCGTGGTGTACGTGGTGGTCGTGAGTTGACGTTGTCTGTGTCTTCTTTGTTAGTGTGATATATAGTGTTAATAAATAAATAAATAAATAAAACAAAAACCTAACTAAATAAAAAACTAAATAAACACATTAATTAATTAATTTATTTATTTATTTATTTTTTATTGCAGAGACAAAGACATGCCGCGTGGTGCGTGGGGGCCGTGAGTTGACGTTGTCTGTGTCTTCTTTGTTAGTGGGAGATATAGTGTTAATAAATAAATAAATAAAAAAAATAAAAAAACTAACTAAATAAAAAACTAAAGAAACACATTTA
>NW_013570613.1:4503-5006 GCF_000499745.2 Eimeria mitis | reverse complement strand
CCAAGGAGACAAGCTGCGCTGCTGCTGCTGTCTCCTTTCTCCTGCTGCTGCTGCTGCTGCTGCTGCTGCTTGCCTGCTGCTGCTGCTGCTGCTGCTGCTGCTGCAGCAGGAGAAGCAATAGCAGCAAAATCCGGCAGCGAAGACACCACGCTAATCACGCCAGAATCCTGAGCAATCAAAAGTGTATACTTTCCCTTGCTGCTGCTGCTGCTGCTGCTGCTCCTGCTCCTGCTGCTGCTGCTGCTGCTGCTGCTGCTGCTGCTGGGGGGCAGCAGCAGCAACGTGCGGATGAAGGCGCCGACGTCGTCCTCGCTGCCAGCATTTGCTGCAGCACCAACCGCTGTAGCTGTTGTTCGCATCACCTGCAGCAGCAGCAACAGCAGCAGCAACAGCAGCAGCAGCAGCAACAGCAGCAGCAGCAGCAGTAGAGGCATGAATTGCAGAGAGAAGGCAGTGTGGCAGAAAGAAGAAGAGCAACAGCAGCAGCAACAGCAGCAGCAGCA
>NW_013570613.1:3297-3823 GCF_000499745.2 Eimeria mitis | reverse complement strand
ATCTAGCTGTGCTGCTGCTGCTGCTGCTGCTGCTGTTGCTGTTGCTGCTGCAGTTTTGCGTGCAGCAGGGTCTGTCTTCTGCTTCTGCTGCTGCTGCTGCTGCTGCTGCTGCTGCAGTGCAGCAGCAGCAGCAGCAGGGAGGAAGCAAAGAGCTGTGATGCTGCTAACATGATCTGAAAGAGTTATAAAGGGAACGTGCTCCGGTGCTGCTGCTGCTCTTGCTGCTGCTGCTGCAGCAGCAACTGCAGCAGCAGCAACAAACGAAAGGTCATATACACGCAGCAAACCATCGGCAGTACCAACAGCCAACAAACCACGAGAAGGATGAAACCTGAACAGCAGCAGCAGCAGCAGCAGCAGCAACAGCAGCAGCAGCAGCAGCAGCAGCAACAACAGCAGCAGCAGCAGCAGCAGCAGCATGTAGGTTGATATGAGCATAGGTGTTAAACCAAAGACAACACACTGCCACAGAACCACACCGTTCCTGTTGCTGCTGCTGTTGATGCAGCAGCAACAGCAGCAGCAC
>NW_013570613.1:2818-3039 GCF_000499745.2 Eimeria mitis | reverse complement strand
CAGCAGCAGCAGCAGCAGCAGCAGCAGCAGCAGCAGCAGCAGCAGCACGTACTTGAGTGCAGTAACAGCAGCAGGATGTTTAAGGGAGCAGCAGGGAGTTGCTGCTGCCTGCTGCAGCAGCAGCACTTCTACTTCTCCTCCGATGCAACCAATAGCAGCAAGCCGTATTGTTTTTGCTGCTGCTGCTGCTGCTGCTGCTGTTGCTGCTGCTGCTGCTGCTG
>NW_013570613.1:0-568 GCF_000499745.2 Eimeria mitis | reverse complement strand
AAAAAAAAGAAAACAAAAACAAATGTACAAACAAAACACACAAAGACTGCTGGGAAGGGCTAGCTAGCCACCAGAGCCGGCGGCTCTCCTTCAGCTAGCTGCAGCAGCGACGCGCAGTTAAGAGAAGAAGAAAACTAGCTAGCTAGCTGCTCACCAGCTAGCTAGCTGGCTAGCTAGCTGGATAGCTAGCTGCGTATCTACCTGAGTAGCTAGCTAGATTGCTATTCGCGTAGCTAGCTAGACAGCTACCTACATAGCTAGCTAGATAGCTAGCTAGATAGCTAGCTAGACAGCTAGCTAGAGAGCTAGGTAGACAGCTAGCTAGATAGCTAGCTAGATAGCTAGCTAGATAGCTAGCTAGATAGCTAGCTAGATAGCTGCAGCAAGGAGCCGTGCAGTCAGATAAGCAACAGCCAAATCGGCGGAGGGAGTGCTAGCTAAGAAGATAGCTAGCTAGCTAGCTAGCTACCTGACGAGCTAGCTAGCTAGGTAGCTAGCTATCTAGCTACCTACCTACCTAGCTGACGAGCTAGCTAGCTACCTAGCTAGCTAGCTAGCTAGCTAGCTA
>NW_013570612.1:8278-8902 GCF_000499745.2 Eimeria mitis | reverse complement strand
GCTGCTGCTGCTGTTGCTGCTGCTGCTGTTGCTGCTGCTGCTGTTGCTGCTGCTGCTGCTGTTGCTGCTGTTGCTGCTGTTGCTGTTGCTGCTGTTGCTGTTGCTGCTGTTGCTGTTGCTGCTGCTGCTGTTGTTGCTGCTGCTGTTGTTGCTGCTGCTGGCAGTCGAGTGCATATATATATGGGTTTATTTTGTTTGTGCATATGCATGCGTTGTTATTTGCATTTATATAATTGTTTGTAGTATATTTAATATTTATTAATTTATTTATTTATATAAATTTATTTATTTTTTTTTCTTTTTTTTATCTTCTCCCTTCAGGCCGCCCCCTCGCCGCAGCTGCCTGTACAGCCCGGCACTACGACCAGGTGGAGGCGTTTCAGCGGCGCTGCTTCGAGCTGGGGGGTGGTGCAGCAGCAGCAGCAGCAGCAGCAGCAGGGGATGCTGCAGCAGCAAGCAGTGCTCTTGCGGATGCTGCGTTGCAGCCTATCTCATCTATCGATGACTGGCGGCGGCTGCAGCAGCTGCTGCAGCAGCAAGAGCTGCTGACGCTGCTGGACCTGTGTGTACACCTGAAGCTATTGGATCCTTTGCAGTTGCCTGGTGTAGCAGAGCCTGCTGCTG
>NW_013570612.1:8044-8250 GCF_000499745.2 Eimeria mitis | reverse complement strand
CAGCTGCAGCAGATAAACAGCCAACCTATATACCCAGATGAACTCGAACTATGGAACGAAGTGCTGCTGCCACAGCAGCAGCAGCAGCAGCAGCTGCAGCAGCAAGCACTCGCTCTCCCCAAGCTCAATCTTCAGTTCTTAACTGTCCATGACTACTTGCTAAGAAACTTCCGCTTATTCAGGTAAACACGCGGCTGCTGCTGCTG
>NW_013570612.1:3888-5748 GCF_000499745.2 Eimeria mitis | reverse complement strand
AGGTCTGAGTGGGATGCTTTGGGTGCTCACGATGTAGTATTTTGTTTGTCTATATCTCCTCCTCTGCTGCAGCAGCAGCAGCAGCAGCAGCTGCTGCAGCAGCTGCAGCATAACCCTGAAAGCTTATCCCCTTCTTCTATACGTGAAGGTTTCGGTATCATGGCGGTGAGGGGAGCTGAGATAGTTGAGGTGTACGACCAGGAGGGGGTTTGTATCTCCGAACCCAACCCACTCAAACGTCAGTACAGCTGCTGCTGCTGCTGCTGCTGCTGCTGCTGCTACTGCTGCTGCTGCGGCTGCTGCTGCTGTTGCTGCGGCTGCTACTGCTGCTGCTGCGGCGGCGGCGGCGGCTGCTGCGGCTACTGATGCTGCTGCGGCTGCTGCTGCTGCTGCTGCTGCAGATGGTTCGAGTGTTCCTGCATTCGGGGTGGCTGTTTGTTTACTTTCTTGTGTTTGTTTTGTTTTGCTTTTTGTGTGTTTTTGTCTGTTTCTCTGTGTTACCTTTATTTTTTTTTTATTTTTTTTATTTTTTTGTTTTCTTTTTATTTTGCATATCGACGTATTCGTCTCTTTTCTTTTTCTCTTGTTCTGTTTTTTCTTTTCTATTTTTTTCTCTTTCTCTTTATTTTTTTTTGTTTTTTTTTCTATTTCTTTTTTCTTTCAGTTTTTTCCCTTTCATTACTTTTTCTTTCCTTTCTGTTTTTCTTTCTTTTGTCTCTTCTTTTATATTATTATATAATATATTATATATTATATTATATTATATTATATTATATTATATTATATTATATTATATTATATTATATTATATTATATATTAAATTATATTATATTATATTATATTATATTACATTATATTCTATTATATTACATTATATTATATTATATATTATAATATATTATTTAATATATAATTTTTATATTTTTTTTTTTTTGTATTCAGCTCATAAGCCAGTGGGAACAACCCGAACGATGCGTGTATTATTGGATAGCTGCGCATACACCCGAGATTTACAAGAGCTAAAAGATTCAGGTGTATCGTCACTGCACGCACAAATGAATATAATATTACGCCGCAGTGCTCGTCAGAATAATTTTAAAGGTGTATTAGAAACAATAAGATGGTTGATGAATAAAGAAGAAGAGCTTATGGTGCCCTCGTGGCTGCAGGATATATTTTTAGGGTATGGGGACCCATCGAGCTGTCTATACACCCGGTTGCCTAGCCGTCTCCCTTTATTAGATTTAAGAGATACATTTCTTGATATTCAACATATTAAAGATTCTTTTCCTTTTGCTGCTAGTCTATCGCTACCACCAGAAGAACAGCAGCAGCAACAGCACCAGCAGCAGCAGCAGCATGAAAACAAACCCCCATACTATAGACTTCGTTTCACACTACCCAGCGACAAAAATCCTCCTCCTCCTGCTGCTGCTGCTGCTGATGCTGCTGCTGCTGCTGCTGCTGCTGGAGTCGATCATCTGGATGCTACAAGGGCTCATATTTCTGTCTCTCGGTATACTCTTTCCAGTTATGGGCCGTATAAAGAATGCGAAAGAAAAAGAAACAAAATACGGTGAGATACACTACACACATACACCTCCTGTTGCTGCTGCTGCTGCTGCTGCTGCTGCTGCTGTTTGTTGCTGCTGTTTGTTGCTGCTCCTTCTGTTCTCTGTGTTGCAGCTGCGTTGCTCGTTGCTGCTGCTGCTGCTGCTGCTGATGTTGTTCCAATAAATTTATTTCTTAACAAATAAGCAAAATAACAATAAAGTAAAACAGCTCAATTTCTTTATAAACGAATACAACAATACCGAAACAAAACAACAATACATATATATATACATACATACATATAT
>NW_013570612.1:2859-3861 GCF_000499745.2 Eimeria mitis | reverse complement strand
TATATATATATATATATATATATATATATATATATATATATATATATATATATATATATTCTGTGTGTATATATTCAGTTTCACCCCAACCCAAGTGCGCGCATTGATATCTGGTTTACAGCCTGGTTTGACTCTGATTCTGGGTCCCCCAGGTAGCGGCAAGACAGACACAGCAGCACAGCTAGCGAGTTTATTATATCACTCTAACCCTAACGAGAGAACTTTGTTAGTGGCTCACTCAAACGCAGCCCTCAATGATTTATTTAGAAAGGTAGCTGCGCTAGATGTAGACGAAACCAGGCTGCTGAGGCTGGGGAGAGGTTCAGCTGACCTGCAGCAGCAGCAGCAAACACTATGGCAGCAGCAGCAGCTAAGACTGCAGCAGCAGCAGCAGCAGCAGCAGCAAGGGGAGGAGTTGCTGCTGCCACTAGAAGGCTGTGATGATGTCGATGATTTCTCTTTCTCTAAACATGGAAGAGTTAATAAAATATTAGAAAAAAGAAAACATCTGCTGCTGCAGGTAGCGAGGCTTGGTGCATGCATTGAAGAAGAACTCACTGCTGCTGCTGCTGCTGCTGCTGCTGCAGCAAACAACAACAGCAGCAGCAGCAGCAGCAGCAACACACCTGTTTGTGTCTCAGTGGGAGACGTCAGCTCCAGCTGCGAGGCGGCGCTGCAGTTCTTCCGCTATCACATAGATTTCAGAAAAGAAAGATATGCTGCTGTCCTCGACAACATCAGGCGGCCCACCAGCAGCAGCAGCAGCAGCAGCAGCAGCAGCAGCAGCAGCAGCAGCAGCAGCAGCAGCAGCAGCAGCAGCAAGAGCAAGAGCAGCAGCAGCAAGAGATACGCAAGAAGATAGAGGCAGCAGTCGAACGATACGAACAGGAAAGAGGAAGCAGAATTTTCATCATGTTGCCTCTCAGCCTCAAAAAAACAAACCCAGAAGAACAGCAGCAGCAGCAGCAGCAGCAGCAGCAAGAGCAGCAGCAGCGTGAACAA
>NW_013570612.1:550-1895 GCF_000499745.2 Eimeria mitis | reverse complement strand
GCTGCTGCTATTGCTGCTGCTGCTATTGCTGCTGCTGCTATTGCTGCTGCTGCTATTGCTGCTGCTGCTGTTGGTGCTGCTGGTGATTGTGCTGCTGCTGCTGCTGCTTCACATAGTGTTATTGCTGTTGCCATTGCTGCTATTGCTTCTGCTGCTGCTGCTCATTGTACGATCATCGACGCCTCAGCTCATTGCTGCTGCTGCTGCTGCTGCTGCTGCTGCTGCTGCTGGTGCTGGTGCTTGTGTTGTGTTTGTGGTGTACAGACAGCTCACTTCGAGTACGGTCGTAGTTTTGAGGAGTTGTTGTTTCCATTTTCATCTTTTTTCAGAGATGCACCGCAACCATTGTTTCCTTGTGATGCAGCAGCAGCAGCAGCAGTAGCAGAAAGCTGCTTTCTTTATCTAGAACAAATGCAGCAGCAGCTGCAGCACTACAGAGCCTTTGAACTCCTCAGAACTGCCGGCGATAGAGCTGACTTTCTATTGACGTAAGATTCATTATTATTAATTCTTATAAATTTAATTATTATTAATTATTATTAATTATTATAAATTATTATTAATTATTATAAATTATTATTAATTCTTATGAATTTAATTATTATAAATTATTATTAATTATTATTAATTATTATAAATTATTATGAATTGAATTCTTATAAATTATTATGAATTGTTATGAATTATTATTAATTATTATAAATTATTATAAATTATTATAAATTATTATGAATTGAATTATTATGAATTATTATAAATTGAATTATTATAAATTATTATGAATTATTCTGAATTATGAAACGAATTATTGTTGTGAATTATAAAATGAATTAATGAATTATTATGAATTGTTATGAATTTAATTATTATGAATTATCATGAATTGTTATGAATTGAATTATTCTGAATTATTATGAGTTATGAATTATTACGAGTTATTATCAGTTATTGTGAATTATTGTGAATTATTATGAATTATTATGAATTGAATTATTCTGAATTATTAAGAATTATTATGAATTATTAAGAATTATGATGATGGTGATGATGATTGTGCTGGTGGTGCTGATGTTTCTGCTGCTGTTGTTGCTGCTGCTGCCGATGATTATACTGATGATACTACTACTGCTGCTGCTGCTGCTGCTGCTGCTGTTGCTAGTGATGATGGTAGCTTTATCTCTTTCACAGGTCTTATCCCGCTTGCTTACGTTTCTGTTTGTACTGTGTCTCCTGCTGCTGCTGCTGCTGTTGCTGCTGCTGCTGCTGCTGTCGCTGTTGCTGCTGTTGCTGCTGCTGCTGCTGCTACTGCTGCTGCTGTTGCTGCTGCTGTTGCTGCTGCAGCACG
>NW_013570612.1:0-284 GCF_000499745.2 Eimeria mitis | reverse complement strand
TTTTTTTTTTTTTTTTTTTTTTTTGGTGGGGGCTGGTTGTTTTGCTATGCTTTGTCTTGTTTTCTTCTGTTTTCGTTTTGCTCGTGTTTTTTGTTTTTGTTTTAATTTTAGTTTAGGGTTTAGGGTTTAGGGTTTAGGGTTTAGGGTTTATGGTTGGTTACGTCTCCCTTTGCTTTTTTTGTTTTTGTTGTGTTCTGCTCTGTTCTGTTTCTATTTTTTTTTTATTGTTTTATGTTTGTCTGGTGTATAAATATATTGAATTCGTATTAATATGAGTATTTGTA
>NW_013570611.1:7348-9174 GCF_000499745.2 Eimeria mitis | reverse complement strand
CACACGACATGACTCTCGCAGGAACTCTCCTGGTATCCACGAAACGCACTCTCTGCCGCTGCACGTTCGACCAACCTCTGCGCCGCAAACACGCCTACACGCGCATCGCGACGAACCTCCACCCGCTCATCAAGCCAACACTCCAACAGGGTGATGCTTCATAGATCATCCTAGTTAATGCGACACAAAACTACCCTCAAACGCCCCACTGCATTCACTGTCCCCCCCACGCTCCGGTTCTCCCTTCTCCGCACCCACAATCCTAGCCCAACTTCTGCTTCATGTTTGTCACGCATGCAACGCACTTTCTTCATAACCAAGAACGTGCCCGGGCGTCGACCACCTCTGTCTGACAAACAGGCAGGATGCACCGCAGGGATGAGAACTCGGAGTCCTGCACAATCCCTTGTTGCGGGGCAGTAGTAGCGCTGATTTCACACTACGCTGGATCTTCGAAAATGCGTGTGCAGCCAAGCACCTTGCAACGAAAAGACGACTCAGTTTTCCACTGCCACCTCCTTCTGGTCCAATGCCAATAGCTGCGCTCGCCTCAACCTGCTGTCCATCACAAAACACTGCACGCATTAGCAGATGCAAACCCACTGCGCGATGCGAATCCAATGCACGCTTCGCGCAGGTCACACGGCTGCCCGTGCGCCTGGCGTTCAACACTTTCAAAGTGGCGCAAGCACACCCCACACGAAATGCAGAAGAAGGAATCGAGCAATTGCGTGTGTTTTCACCTGCAGAGCTCCGGACTCTACCAAAACCACGATACAGAGCGATCAGCGCATCCGCTTTGCTCGCGTCAGACTCACCGCTACACAGGCAATCCTTAATAATTGCTTGGTAAAACCACTCAACACACCAGGCGAATAGCATCGGGCAGCCCAAACTAGATTTCGTTTTTACCTACGAAGTCGCCACTGCTCCGCGTAGGGGAAACGGCAATAACAACAACACCTGCTGGCATATGCAGCTACGTCCAAAGTCGCCATGCCACGTTCCGTGGTTCCCCCGACGGCAGCACGACATAATTCCTGTCCCTCCTGGCCCAATCAGCCTCTGCAATGTCAACCACCCTAGGTGTGCATGGCCGCAAACCTCCGCCGACACCCTGAGTGAACAACCCAACGGGGCACTGACTAGCAGAACATCAAAACCTGCGTGAAGCAAATTCTCATCGTCCACAGTCACAATGCTCTCCGTTCCTATGCTCCCACTGTCGCCCACACCCTGCTACTCACAATGCTGGAACAGCGCTAGCTGCTCTCTTCCTCCCTGACCCGCACGCATGTAGCGTACATCCTGCAAACCGAAGAACCTGCCGTTGTTTTGAGTTTCCGTTTGGCCATGCAGCAGGGCCCCCTGCACGCAATCACCAGCATTACGCACAGGATCATGGCCGCCGCATGAAACAATCTCACATGTTCTGCATGCATGGAGCGCACAGTCTGCAACAACGATAATGCGCCGAAGTGTAGCCAAGGTTCTTACCAGTAAAAGCGGAAAAACGAACCGCCAATGTACCCACCAGGAGTCAGGTGCAATTCCATGGACAGTGTATGGAACAGCCTCCAGCCTTCACACTAGCAAACCATCCCTGGTTGATGGGCAGAAGTATCGATCGACTGACACCGGGAAGGCTTTTCGAAGATGCCTGCGTTCACGACCAACGTAAAAGAGACGGACAACACAGCAGTGCAGCGCTGTTCCCATTGTTTAGTTTTACTTCCCGATGACTGGCTACATCTCAATACGCTATGTCACAAGGCGCTACACGTGCGAACAAACGCAACCGACTCGCGCGCTATAAAACACTGCAC
>NW_013570611.1:6465-7132 GCF_000499745.2 Eimeria mitis | reverse complement strand
TCACGCGTTGGCCTTGCAAGCCGCACGTCCACCCGTCAACAACTCGAAGCGCGCGGAAACGTGACGGGAAGGGCAGCATGCGATGCAACGTAGTTTCTTCTGCTATTTCATATGCCTAGTTTCTCCCGATGCAAATTCAAGCCACGCAACGCAATCGGCCCAGCACCTCGGCTCGCATAGAGCCAACAACTCAACAGGCTGAAGCGTGTGCATGCGCTGTCCTCCCCTTCAACCAAACAACAGAACACCATTGTTTACCACATAATATATTCCACTCTTACCTCATAGCGTGCCCATTGAGGCCTACTTGGATCAAGAAGCACAAAGACGCTCCGGGAAGACAAAGCACCATACGCTACATCCGCGTTCCAAGTGCTGCACTGTTGCCCACGCAGCATTCGTCGTGACTGCCCGTTCGAGGAGTCTCTGTAGTGCAGAGCAGCTCACGCCTGTTGTCTGGTAGTCGTATCGGATAACCGAGATGACGCAGGTTCTTCGCACACTCCCGCAAGCGCAAGCACCTCGAAATACACACACACCACAAGTATCCAGTGCTGCTGTCGTACTTTAGTTCAAATGAATGGAAGCCTCTCAAAGTGCTATCCGTCAGGCAGCATTGCACTCATCAACAGAGGCAACCCCGCCGAGTGCTGCGGAGCTCTGCATC
>NW_013570611.1:5258-6406 GCF_000499745.2 Eimeria mitis | reverse complement strand
GAAACTCACGAGGAACCCGTTGCCGCTGATAGCACCAGTATACTGGTCGAATTATTCCGCGAGCGAGATAACCGCGCGGACCTGTCAACGCACTTGCTGAGAGCATGCGCAGAGAATGCGCATGCCTCTGCTACCCTTCAACAACCCAGCGCAGGCCAACGCATGTCCCTACCACCACTAAAGGTTCTGCTCTCTCGAGTGGCACTACTCTCCGTTGCTGATTGGACGCGGATGCAACTGCAAACACACAATGATAAGCCGGAACATATTGCAGAACATAGCCGCTCTTCAGCACCGTCCAAAATCAGCAATCAGCCTGTTACCGATGTTGTAAGCTCTGCAAACACGCGTGATTGGCAAACTTGTCCAGCACAGCTAAATGCAAGAGATGAAGCGATACAAGCCACTGTACCCAACTGCACGCGCATGCGGTGCACTCGCAGATATTTGTTATCAAGCGCAACACACGTGCTGCACGGTCGGTACTGGCCGCCAGTGCGTACCGACGTGCGCGGGCAGCATGCCAGAACCCCACTGAGCTTCTAGGATACACTTGTATTACTGCGCTATTGTCCACGCCGTTCTTGAAACAAGACAACGCAGTTGACCAATGCAGGCTGCAGTCGTCATAGAGGTGCCCCTGCGCCTGCCGCTGCTAGCTCTGAACAGCAAAACAGAAGACGACGCATATCCCTACTACACCGTCGCGTTCTGCACGTTTACGTGCTTCTATGCCTGCGCAGGCTCTCTCATTGAAAAACCTGTCCAACAGGACAATTCGCTGAGAATGACTGCTACCATGGCGCATACCCCTTTACAGGCTGCACTTGATATCTGTGCGCTTGTTCCCCAACCAAACAGGAAGCCAGCACTGTTGACCATAAACTACATTCTACACTCGCCTAGAAGACCAAATTCTTTCGGCATCGCGGAAGGGCAGCCGCAACAATGCTCCCACGCGCCATTCCCCTCTCCGCTGCTGCTCCGCCCCTCCTCACATAACGCACTCGCTGCCCCTACACGTTTCATCGCCTTCTACAATATCAACGGATTTGCGCGTGCTTAGAAATTGTCGTGAGCGCGAATTTGCTTCGCAGCGGCTCAAGCAGCTGTTACGTACTCTCTATTCCATGCAGGATGCCGATATG
>NW_013570611.1:4817-5158 GCF_000499745.2 Eimeria mitis | reverse complement strand
GCGTTGGCTTGTTGTATGTTGCATCCTGAAATGGAGAGGTCTGTTGGCGGTTGCGCGAAACTCATGTCACGGGGCGTTGGCGGTCGTATTGACCTGCAGATGTCTGTACGGAACGCCACCTCGCTTTGACTCAAAGCATACACAAAACGTCGGCCTCAACGTTTGGTGCAGTGCGCTGAGATTTTTGCTTTCAGAAAACTTAACAAAATCCGCATGATTATACGTGAGACGAAACTTGGCGAAGCCCACAGCGCCTTCAGAGAATTTTCTGCATAAGTTTCGGCACAGAACTGTGACCGGCCAAATATTGTCCAGACCCCTGGCTGCACTTGAGAAAGTTA
>NW_013570611.1:4433-4717 GCF_000499745.2 Eimeria mitis | reverse complement strand
TCTACCAACAATAATGTCAAAGCAACGCATGATGTTGACAACTTCGGGCGTGGAGTACAACGCACTCCCTGTTTGCTCACCGAAGAGCTGTAGTGGCTACCATGTTGTAGCCACTCTACCGCGAATGCCACCCTACAGAACGGGTGAGCAAAAACCAGAGCAAATGCGCTTCTCAAGTGCAGCCAGGGGTCTGGACAATATTTGGCCGGTCACAGTTCTGTGCCGAGACTTATGCAAAAAATTCTCTGAAGGTGCTGTGGGCTTCGCCAAGTCTCGTCTCACGG
>NW_013570611.1:4046-4333 GCF_000499745.2 Eimeria mitis | reverse complement strand
TATTCCAAAAAAGGCGATGTGAAATTTCTTGGAGCGCCGATTTGCTTCACGGCGTCTAAGGACGCTGGCATATGCGCTGTAGCCGATGGCAGACACCCCCACTAGTCACGAAAAAGCTCGACAATATTAGATTCACCGCAGGAGGCACCTCGAGTTCACTAGCAGGCATGGGCTTGCCACAATCGATTATACGTTTGAATGCATCATACATCGCACATAAATGCTGGCCTAAGCTGCGCACGGAAAACGCCGTCGCATATGCAGGGCAGTTGAGGCCTCGCATGACT
>NW_013570611.1:3753-3946 GCF_000499745.2 Eimeria mitis | reverse complement strand
AAAACGCCGTCGCATACGCAGGACAGTTGAGGCCTCGCATGACGCGCCTGGCGCCATCGTTCGGACTCCATAAGGCAACATCATCTCCCAAAATATCAACTGTGCAGTTACACGTTCCGGGAAGCATGAATTCAGTTCGCACGATGTCACTGATGCACCTATCACCAATCATATCAAAGCAACGCATGATGTC
>NW_013570611.1:3377-3653 GCF_000499745.2 Eimeria mitis | reverse complement strand
GCGAAGCATGATTTTAGTTCGCACTGGGTCACAGATACATCTACCAACAATAATGTCAAAGCAACGCATGGTGTGGACAACCTCGGGCGTGGAGTACAACGCACTGCCTGTTCGCTCACCGAAGAGCTGTAGTGCCTACCCTGTTGTAGCCACTCTACCGGGAATGCCACCATACAGAACGGGTGAGCAAAAACCAGAGCAAATGCGCTTCTCAAGTGCAGCCAGGGGTCTGGATAATATTTGGCCGGTCACAGTTCTGTGCCGAGACTTATGCAG
>NW_013570611.1:3025-3277 GCF_000499745.2 Eimeria mitis | reverse complement strand
TTAGCTCAGAGAGTAACTAATATATCGGGGTCAGCCATGACCAATAGTACATTTGAATGCATTTTACTTTGTAGAGACATACACGCCTAGGCGCCGCGCAGGAAAAACCGTGGCATACCCAGGATAGTTAAGGCCTGGCATGACGCGGCCCCCGCCAGCTTTTGGATTCCAGAAGGTAACGCGATCTCACAAAATAAAAAAAAGATCACTTACACGTTTTGGGGAGCATGTCTCCAGTATGCATCAGGAACA
>NW_013570611.1:2654-2925 GCF_000499745.2 Eimeria mitis | reverse complement strand
ATAATCATGCGGATTTTATAAAGTTTTCTGAAAGCAAAAATCTCAGCGCACTGCACCAAGCGTTCAGGCCGACCGTTTTGTGTATGCTTTGAGTCAAAGCGAGGTGGCCTTCCGTACAGCCATCTGCAGGTCAATACGACCGCCAACGCCCGGTGACATGAGTTTCGCGCAACCGCCAACAGACCTCTCCATTTCAGGATGCAACATACAACAAGCCAACGCAAGACAACATCCAGGCGCAGCAGAATAAAAAAACGTTTGGACGGGCAAC
>NW_013570611.1:2051-2554 GCF_000499745.2 Eimeria mitis | reverse complement strand
AGCAATAATGCCAATGCGACGCATTATGTGAACAACGCCGGGCGCGGCGTACAAAGCACTCCCTGTTCTCTCACCGAATAGCTGTAGTGGCTACCACCTGCTCTACGGAGAAAGCCGCCATATTTAACGGGCGGGAGAAAATCTGACCAAATTGCACTTCAGAACATTCTCAAGTGCAGCCAGGGGTCTGGACAACATTTCGCCGGTCACAGACCTCTGCCAAGACTTCTGCAGAAATGTCCCTGAAGACGCCGTACCCTTCATCAGATCCCTTCTCAAATATTGTCATGCGGGGTTTACGATGATTGCTGAAAAAAAGCATCCGAACGCACAGCAGTAAGCGTTCAGGCTGACGCCTTTGTGTGCGCTCGAAGCCAAAGCGAGAGGGCTTTTCCGCATAGCCATCTGCAGGTCGATGCAAGCGCCCACGTCCCATGATTTAAGTTCCGTGTAACCTCCATCAGACCCATCACGTCACGATGCACCCTACAACAAGCCAAGGT
>NW_013570611.1:1446-1951 GCF_000499745.2 Eimeria mitis | reverse complement strand
CAGCCCCCTGTCGCCGCATACGCAAGCATACACTGGTTCCAATCAATGCTTCATGGATACACCCTGACTGAAGAAAAGCCCTCAGCACACGGCACGCCCTCGCTGCAGTGGTTTCAGGGTGCTGCGATGCTTTGTGCATTGTGTCTGGCCTCAAGCCCAACGATGCACTCAGATGCGAAGAGCCATCCAGTACAATGAGACAACTGAGAGAAAATCAACTGTGCAGCGTTGCACTGCTCATTGAAGTTTCCATTATATAACCCACAGATTGACCAGCAAAGTAGCAACCTCCCAACACTAGCGCAGCACAGCAGCGAACGCGTAACCAATGCTCCCATCAAACATCAAACGCGGCACCCTTCTGCAACGCGCAAATAGAAGACTTCCAGTTGAAGCGGACGCCCACGCGCTTAGCAAATATAATTCTCAGCAAAATACGCACAGCCTCCAAGTACAGTCAAGCGAGTGACCACGTCAGCTTCACTGTTGGAGGCAAGCACACAAC
>NW_013570611.1:455-1346 GCF_000499745.2 Eimeria mitis | reverse complement strand
AGTTGAATCGGACACTCACGCCCTTAGCAAACGTAATTCTCAGCAAAATACGCACAGCCTCCAAGTACAGCCAAGCGAGTGACCACGTCAGCTTCACTGCCGGAGGCAAGCACCCAAGAGTTGCCGGTTGCTTCCATGCGTCAATAGCAACCACCGAGACGTACAGAATGCGAAAGCAGTGTTCGTCAGGCCGCCTTCCCTTGCACTGTTCCCGGGCTATAAAGCGGCGGAGTGCCTGCGTTTTGGTGGTGCCAACCGCTCCCAATTCCGCAAAGCAGAGAGACCAGTGTTTCAGAAACACACATACGCCCCTCAAAACTATGGCGGCTTAAAAACAACCTCCTGGTGTGCCTACGTGATAGAAACCCGGTCAACTGCATTGCATACCGCATAGCATACAGCTGTCAGCACTATGCAGCAGTTCTACACGGAACGCTCTTCAAGCACTGAAGAATGTATTTATAACGATATCGATCACTGCACTGCCTCTCCCGGCACCGACGACGCAGCAGAACGCATTACATCATCTGTCGGCGCTTACAACTACCCAAAAACACTGTGAACGACTCCAAACGCAGACGCAGGTGCTAGACACTTACGCATGGCTGGCAAAGCGTCCAACGTACAATCTACAAGTTTAATGTTTTAGTTCGTCCAGGCAGATCCTGTTGTTCTCCTTGCCTGTTCCAAAAAAGGCGATGTGAAATTTCTTGGAGCGCCGATTTGCTTCACGGCGTCTAAGTACGCTGGCACATGCGCTGTAGCCGATGGCAGACACCCCCACTAGTCACGAACAAACTCGGCAATATTATATTCACCGCAGGAGGCACCTCGAGTTCACTAGCAGGCATGGGCTTGCCACAATCGATTATACGCTTGAATGCATCATAC
>NW_013570611.1:0-170 GCF_000499745.2 Eimeria mitis | reverse complement strand
GTTGTAGCCACTCTACCGGGAATGCCACCATACAGAACGGGTGAGCAAAAACCAGAGCAAATGCGCTTCTAAACTTTCTCAAGTGCAGCCAGGGGTCTGAATAATATTTGGCCGGTCACAGTTATGTGCCGAGACTCATGCAGAAAGTTCTCTGAAGACGCCGTGGGCTT
>NW_013570610.1:5846-8367 GCF_000499745.2 Eimeria mitis | reverse complement strand
TAAAAAAACTAAAAATTAATTTTATTTTGTTTGTTTGTGGATTCATCAGTGAGAGATATATAAACACACATAAACACGCATAAACACCCATAAACACACACAAACAAATCTATATATATCTACCTACATATATATATAAATAATTAAATTACCTTTATTATATAAAAAAATAAAAAAACTAAAAATTAATTTTATTTTGTTTGTTTGTGGATTCATCAGTGAGAGATATATAAACACACAAAAACACCCATAAACACCCATAAACACACACAAACATATCTATATATATATATATATATATATTACCTTTATTATATAAAAAATAAAATAAATAAAAACTAAAAATTAATTTTATTTTGTTTGTTTGTGGATTCATCAGTGAGAGATATATAAACACACAAAAACACCCATAAACACCCATAAACACCCATAAACACACACAAACATATCTATCTACATATACACATATATATATATATATATTACCTTTATTATATAAAGAAGAAAAAATAAAAAAACTAAAAATTAATTTTATTTTGTTTGTTTGTGGATTCATCAGTGAGAGCGTCTTGCGCGCTGACGGCTCTTAAAACTGTTTTTTTGCTCGACTCTAAAATCTCGCCTCCGCATAGAACTTCTTCTAAGAGATAATAAGCCTAATAAAAAAAAAAAAATAAAAAAATAAAAAAATAAATAAATATAAATATAAATAAATAAATTAATTAATTAATTAATAAGTTTGTTTGTTTTTATTTAGATAGAAGTTATAAATTTAATAAATCTCGCCTCCGCATAGAACTTCTTCTAAGAGATAATAAGCCTAATAAAAAAAAAAAATAAAATAAATAAATATAAATAAAAATAAATATAAATAAATATAAATAAATATAAATATAAATAAATTAATTAATATGTTTGTTTGTTTGTATTTAGATAGGGGCGAAATTTAATAAATTTTGCCTCCGCATAGAACTTCTTCTAAGAGATAATAAGCCTAATAAAAAAAAAAATAAATATATTTATAAATATAAATAAATATAAATAAATGTAAACAAATATAAATAAATATAAACAAATATAAATAAATATAAATAAATAAATAAAGAAAGAAAGAAAGAAAGAAAGAAGTTTGTTTGTATTTAGATAGAAGTTAAATTTCGCCCCCGCATAGAACTTCTTCTAAGAGATAATAAGCCTAATAAAAAAAAATATTTATTTATTTATTTATTTATTTATTTATTTATTTATTTATTTATATTTGTTTTTATTTATTTATGTTTATTTATTTATAGATATATTTATATATACGCTTGGCTTTGTCTTTGGTTTTTTGGGGTTAAAATTAAATTAATATATTTAAATAAATATTATAAAATAAATATAATAAATATAAAAAAAAAATATAAAAAAATAAATATAATGAAATAAAAAATAAAAAATAAAAAATAAAAAATAAATATAATAAAATAAATATAATAAATTAAATCGAGAAAATATTAAAAAATAATTAAAACAAAACTAACACCACTACAAACATAAAAATAAAAACAAAATAAAAACAAAAACAAAAACAATAAAATAAAATAAAATAAAACAAAAACAATAAAAATAATATAATAATTATAATATAATTCTCACCTTAAGAACGAGCAACTACAGAAACATTAAAAAAACAATTAAAACACCAAAAACCAAAAAAAAACAAAAAACAAAAAAAACAAAAAAAAACAACAGAATAAATATAAAACAAAAGTAAATAAACAAACAAAAAAAATATAATATATTTGAGAAAAAATTAAAAAAACAATAAAAACAAAACTACCAGCACTACAAAGATAAAACAAAAACCAAAAAAACAAAAAAAACAAAAAACAAAAAAAAACAAAAACAACAAAAACAAAATAAAATAAATATAATATATTTCTCACCTTATGGAAGTTAAATATTAAATCGAGAAAAAATTAAAAAAACAATAAAAACAAAACTAGCAGCACTACAAAGACAAAACAAAAACCAAAAAAAACAGAAAAAACAACAGAATAAAGACAAAACAAAAACAATAAAAATAAAAATAAAATAAAATAAATATAATATATTTCTCACCTTATGGAAGTTAAATATTAAATCGAGCTCACATACATTACCAAAATATTTATCTAATATCTCTACATAATGATGAATTCCTTCTAAGACAAGCAGAGCGTTCTCCATTGCATCCACGCATGCAATAAAAAATAAACTTGCATACCTAAATAAAAAAAAATAAAAATAAATAAATAAATAAATAAATAAATAAATACAAATAAATTATTTATTTGTATTTATTTATTTGTTTATTTTGTTTTTTTGTCTTGGTTTGGTTTAGTTTGGAGGCGGGGGTGTTTCCCTACGCATGCAGTAAAAAATAAAAAATAAATAAATAAATAAATATGTAAATAAATAAATAAATAAATAGATTTGTTTGTTTGTATTTTAATATGTTTTGTTGTTTTGGTTTAGTTTAGTTTGGAGGCAGGGGTGT
>NW_013570610.1:4351-4690 GCF_000499745.2 Eimeria mitis | reverse complement strand
AAAAAAAAAAAAAAATAAATAAATAAAATACCTTTTATATACAAGTTTAGTATCATCTTTCCACTCAACAACATTACACTGTCTGGCACATAATAAATAAAAACAAAAAAACAAAAAAAAAAATAAATAAAAACAAACAAAAACAAAATAAAATAAAATAAAATACCTTTTATATACAAGTTTTGTATCATCTTTCCACTCAACAACATTACACTGTCTGGCATTTCTTTGTAAAACTTTTGCTGCAGCATCCTTAATAAGTATATTTCTTTCTTTGTTGCTTCGTGCTGCTGCATGCACAAACCCTCTTGCTGCTGTTGCTGCTGTTGCTGCTGTTGC
>NW_013570610.1:2744-3998 GCF_000499745.2 Eimeria mitis | reverse complement strand
TGCTGCTGCTGCTGCTGCTGCTGCTGCTGCTGCAACAAATACATAAGAAAATAGAATCTTTATCTTCTGCTGCAGTATTGAGAAAAAGTATTTAATAAGAAAAGAGAAAACACGAAAAACACAAAAAAATAAAATAATTTTTGCAGCAGCACTGCAGCAGCTGCCGCCGCGGTTGCTGCGGTGTCTATACACCTCAAGAGCTGTAAAAGTTCTTTTTTTTTGTATTTTCTTGTAAAATATATTTACAAAACTTCTTTGTTTATTATAATTCAGAAATTCACACGAAAAAAAAACCCAGCAGCAGCGGGCTGCTAGCAGCTCGCCGTGCATGCATGCGCCTGGCTTGTCGACTTGCAAAAGGTGAGAAAGCTGTATAAAAAAAGAAAAAAAAAGAAAAAAAAATATAAAAAAATATAAAATATGTATTTTTAAATCATGAATTATATTTTTTTTTGAAAATAAAACATAAAAAAAAACAAAAGATGCACACATATTTCTCTCTGTTGTGCTCGCATGGCGTAGAAGGCCGGTGGTGGTGATGCAGGTGGAAACCTGACGATAAAAATTATTTTTTTTTTAAATAAATTAAATTTATTGATGAAATATTATTTAATTTATTTATTTTTTTTGTTTTTTTTCGAAATTAATCATAAATTTGTTGCTTTATGCACAAACCCAGCCACACACACCAACCGCCTCACGCGAGCTGCCTATACACCTGAATATTTCGCGCTATCTTCTTTCTTTTATATTTATTTTTTTTTAGTTTTTTTTTATTTTTTCTTATTTTTTTTTCTGCATACTTTCTGCTAGCCAACACATGCAATACATGCAGCGTTGAGTTTGTGTATATTCGTGTATTTCCGTATCAGTCTGTTTATATATTTATATATATAAATATATAAACATATAATTTATATAATATATAAATTATATATTTATATATTTTTATACATTTATAACATTTCTATGTTTGTGTGTTTTTGTGTGTATTTGTCTATAGCTGTGTTGGCCGCTGAAAGCCCCAACAGTGCTCTTCAAATATACTGCGGTGTCTGTGCATGCATGCATGCATGCATGCATGCATGCATGCATGCATGTATGCATGCATGCATGTATGCATGCATGCATGTATGCATGCACCGGAATGGGGCTTGGGCACGCATGCATGCAAGCATGTGTGCTCAATATATCCCCCCTTTAGACGCATGCATGCGTGCATGCATGCATGCATGCATGCATGCATGCATGCAT
>NW_013570609.1:19157-26100 GCF_000499745.2 Eimeria mitis | reverse complement strand
GTGCTCATTATAATTGACAGTAATTGGAGCCCGTATTCTTGGGGCACTTCAGTATCAACATGACGAAGCCGCCCGAGAACCTATCCTGTAGCACCGCTTACCACGGGCTCGAGAATGGAAGAAAACGTGCAGCTCCGCTGTTTAAAGTCGTCTCTTCCTTGTTCTTCCTGTCAGTGCATAACACAACAGCTGCAATGAGAGGAACCTGCAGGACGGCAACAGCTGCAGCCATGACAAAGCCGTTATACACTCCGGTGTGCCCTGCCCACGCCGTTGGCCGACACAGAGCACTGCACTGGTGTGAGATGAACATAAAAATCATGAAATAGACCTTGGATCGTGGATGCAATAATAAAAAGCAGCTGGTGTCCCGTTCAGCAGTAACTAGAGAAGTAATGAGGGCGAAGCAATGAAACAGTTCTACGCAAACCTACCCAATTCCTAAGGAATGCTTGACCCTCAAGTTTCCAGGCCTCAGCCCACTGCTGTAAGCGAGAAGTCTTCGATTGTGCATCGAGATGATGAAGAGATGTGGCCTTAAGGATGAACTCCGCAATGTTTGCATCGACCCCGCAAGGTTTGCAGCCCAAGTGTTCTAGCCAAGAAACCGCAGCCATGCGATCTCCGTAGTATAAAACGCGCCCTTCCCCTAGCAAGAGTACCTGAGGTACACATTTTGCAACANCATGCGATCTCCGTAGTATAAAACGCGCCCTTCCCCTAGCAAGAGTACCTGAGGTACACATTTTGCAACACAGACTTCCAGCGCAACGTAAAAGCAATAAATGATCTCCACGGGAAGGAGCTGATCTAAAGGTGCAACTTGCGGCTGGTTTGTCGAACCTTGTTGAACAAAGAAAAGCACGAGCTGCTAGGCTGGTGGATAGTACACACAACAGTGCAACCAGCTGCCGCGAGAGTCGCCAACTGGTCGCAGACGGCCTTCGCCATAAAGGAGTCCAAACCACTTGTTGGCTCGTCGGCAAAAATAACTGATGGGTTGCTCAAGAGCTCGCTGGCTATGCATAGCCGTTTTTTCTCCCCTCCGGAAATTGACCTGCCATTACACGCAGCTAAACTATGTAGCTTTGAGTGAACCACACCAGCTTGCGGGCGTATTCGGCCTGTGAAATGTTCCGTGTGTCTGGGGGAGGGGTGTACTCTACGGAGTGAGAAGCAACACGAATCAGCTGTTTACCCCCGGGCAGCTTCATGCGGACTTCCAATAAATGACTTCGATATGTGTGCTAAACCAAAGNAGCTGTTTACCCCCGGGCAGCTTCATGCGGACTTCCAATAAATGACTTCGATATGTGTGCTAAACCAAAGCACTCCAACAAGCAATCTGTAGTGCGTTTTGCTTCGCTCATTGTTGTTCCTTTCGGCAGACGGAGGCATGCCTACAAACGGACGCATTCAACCCGAAACAGCAGCTGCTGGGTGTCAGAACCTTAAGCGCAGAACGCAGTAGCTGAGGCAGATGCAAAAGAAGCTCCGGTGTCGAAGACTGTACGACCTCAGAGAGGAGCCCGCAGCACGAAGGTAGGGGGAGAGAAGCAGGTTGGTGAGCTGCGGCAGGCACGCGAACCATGATCTGCTAAGCAACTACCTGGAAGAACAGATGTTCCTCCACAGTGAGGTATCCAAAAATGATATCTTCTTGCTGAATGAAACAGCTTAGCTCTTTGCACAGCTGAGGCGTGCAAGGGATGCCGTTCATTTCAACTTCTCCCCCAAGGCCCGTCGAAACCCTGCCGCTTAAGCAGTTCAGAAGCGTTGACTTGCCTGCTCCGCTGCTGCCCATCAAGGCAACTGCTCACAGAGAGACATGAGGGAAACGTACTTTTCGTGTCTGACTGCTGTTCATTTGTCACGACCCTTGTCGTANCACAGAGAGACATGAGGGAAACGTACTTTTCGTGTCTGACTGCTGTTCATTTGTCACGACCCTTGTCGTACGCAGTCTAGATGTTAGTGGCAATAGGATTCAGGCGTAAACAAACGAAAGCGTCTTAGACATACCGCAGTCTCCTGGGTTGAATACGAGCTCTAAGCCATCGAGACACAAAATATCCTTCCTTAGTTTCGGTGGTTCATTACGTTCATCGTCCGTTTTGTTACCACTTCCTTTTCGACATGTGCACAGTTTCTGGCATGATCTGGAGAGGCATCTGCCTTCCTGGGGAAGAGCGACTGAGTCTGCAGTGCATGCGCAGCAGCCTACGATACATATGAACCCCCAAAAGGAGTATGTGTTACACAGCCGAAAGAAGATGCTCCGAGCTAGCAATTCTGAGGCAGTGTAGTCCGTAGTTATGTGTATGGCAAGGGTGTCAGAATACGCGTTCGTTGCGCTCACAAGTAATGTCTTTACAGCGGAGCACAACAGGCTGCANCAAGGGTGTCAGAATACGCGTTCGTTGCGCTCACAAGTAATGTCTTTACAGCGGAGCACAACAGGCTGCACACCTCCGACAGCCCGTTCTACTTCATTGTGAGATGCGTCATCATTTGGGATGGCCAAACCACAGACGTCTTCATTAGGCAACGGTGGTGATCGTGCGTTGCTGCGAGTCCCCGAAATATTTGCGAGGACGTCAGGTGAGACCTTGCCAGAGGCACAATCTGATGGCAAGAAGAGGGCCTTGTCTGGACTCAAACTGCCGGCCTCAAACTTGCTTACAGAAATAGCAGGACTCTTTGTGTCGGCTGCTGCTGCTTCCCGCGGGTCTGCAGCTCGCATGGTGGTAAATTTCGTGGGTTCCGAAACCTGTGGCGTGTCTTTCACTCTTCTTTGGAGGTACACTGCGGAAAAGGGCCCTATTCCTTGTCACGCGCGTAATAGCTGCTGTTTGCTTCCTGCGGTGCGCAGCCAGTGGATTCGCTAGGTATCGTGAAGTAGTTGAGGCACTTCAGGCAGCGGCCCAAGCTCGGCAGCAGTCACCGTGCTAGGAGGTTGATGCTTGAACAGAGAACTAACATCAGTTTGGCAGACGTGCAGTCTCCGTAGCAATATTCGACGCTGCTCAGTTGCATGGCGTTAGAGGGGAAGCTCGTCACTGAAAAGAGGGGAAGATTTCCGGTGCGCAACCCGCAAAGTGGTATAAAAATGGAGCCAACATCTGGATTCTAGTTCAAATTGAATAAACTGAACTAAACGTGTAGCGAGTATGCACTTTTTGGTGAAGTGGAAGACCCCTCGTTGGACACGGCGTCCAAGCAAACACCCCGAAATATAGATGCGTGCTGCACTCGGGTTGCCCCGAAGTAATGAAATACAACTCCAATAGTTGAGTAACTATTTAGAAATGAAGGACAACTTGGATATTTCGGCACATTCTAACTACAACCCTTGCTGCNGTTGAGTAACTATTTAGAAATGAAGGACAACTTGGATATTTCGGCACATTCTAACTACAACCCTTGCTGCGCAGACACTTTCGCAGCTAGTGGTCGCTCCCCCTGCCCGAAGGAGGTACTCCGCTTACCGCCAGGCCACCAACTTGCGATTTTGACTAATTTCCCGATGTAAGTAAATACGATTTCACTTTTCCTAGAAAATTCTAGGTAAAAGCATCCGGAAATGAAAGACAACACTGCATTTTTGCGACTTATTAGCAGAGCTGTCGGCACTCTGCTAATGGTGTCTGTCACTGGACTCAAGAAGTCGGTTGCCCAGCGCTGGTGTACATGACTGTCTCAATGCTAATTCGTGTACGACCCTAGGCCTGAATAGGTGGCTGCGTGGAGTCTCGGTATTCTCATTTGCAAGGGCCCATGAGGAAGCACGCACGCCGTGCTGCAGGCGGAGCGGACCCTCGGTGTAAGAGTGCCATAGACCTTGTTCGATGGCTCTCGTGAACCGCAGTAGAGTCAAAAATACTTAAGATGGGGGTTTCCAGGAGGTTACATACCCCCCTTTAAATCCCCAAACAGTCTGGGCCCTGCGATCCAATGGCCTGGGGTCGCGGGCCTGATGAGTTTCAGCACGCCTCGCGGCAACACGTGCTGCAAGGCAACCTCACGTGCAAACACATCCAAGCCCTCTTTCTTGCATGTACTAACACTTTAGACAGGCACTAAGCTTGCAGCTGGACCCTAATAGACAGCATGTGCGCGGGCGGAAGCGCCAACTCGGGAAAGACCAAATTGCGACTGCACGTCAAGGAAATCTTAACGATTCAAGGAGAAGGCCCTTGCACCAATTGAGGCCCTGTCTCACCAGAGACAACGGTGGCGTGGCGAAAGTTGAATAACCTGGCAATTGTGGCACATACCGCGCGAGCTTGCAACTTGTACAATCTCCGCAGCATGCCCCTGTCCGGTGGGGTAACATCTGCTTTTGCACGTTTGCCTCTGAGGTTTGATGGTGACTGCCTTCGTCCCTGTAGGCGGAAAATTGCAGGCCGCAGCATAACCGCCAGTTGCACCTACTACTGAAGCAGTCAGAAACCCACATTAAGGAANAAATTGCAGGCCGCAGCATAACCGCCAGTTGCACCTACTACTGAAGCAGTCAGAAACCCACATTAAGGAAAGGTGACTGTTGAAACGGTCTCTAGTTCGACCGTTTACATCGACCTTGACAGTTAGTGCTGCCACTAGAGGCTCGCCTCACCTGGGAATTCTACCTGTGAATACAAGAGCAAAACTGGGCTTGCATCAAATCGGTGTCACTTTGCGCAGCCATAGGGGAAACGCCAAGGCAATCTGGGATATCTATTATCCTGCTGAATTACCAGCATAACCCTAACTAAAACCTTAAGGGGGACTTTCCCCTCTAAGGTTGTGGGTCGTTCATCTTGTGTTCCCTTCGTATCCCATTGGAAACCTCAGTCTACCGCTCCTCTCTAGGCTAGAATGCGGCACGGGTACGCAATGATTCCAGCCGCCTTGATAGCTGAAGCGGTTCCTACTCTTTTTCATGGGGATAAAGCTAAATTCTTATTGTTATATCAACACTATGAGGTGCATCCTCGGTTCTGAGAAACTTCAGGGTTTCTCAGCCTGCCCTGCTGAAGCCCAGAGCAACTGTAATACCCTGGGTTTCCTCAGGGCTGTTTAAGGAGTGGATAATACTCCTTTTTGAAGAGTTGGTTCTTAAAATAAATGGGCAAAATTTATAAACATGATATTAATTGGACGTAGGTGTAGGCATTTAGAGCTCGAACGCTTCAGACAACATATGTGTATGACAAAGTAACGCCGGAATAGGGCACCACGTCTAGGACGAAACGACGATCCGAAACGTAGCGAAATGTTGATAAGGCCGACGAAACAATCTACACACGGAAAGTGATGTCCATGAAAATTCGAGAACAATGTTCTGGTTTTTATTGGAGCCCACGTCAGTAACTTCCCTTCTGGAATTTGTTTTTCCTCCCCTTTTGTNATGTTCTGGTTTTTATTGGAGCCCACGTCAGTAACTTCCCTTCTGGAATTTGTTTTTCCTCCCCTTTTGTCGTTTCTCTTCCTCTTTCTTTGCTGTTTCTCCTTCTTTCCCTCTTGTTAATTATTACTCTTGTTGTTTCTACTTGTTTTTGTCGTTATTGTTACTATTGCCACTATTATTACTACCATGTCTCAACATTAATATTAATATATTGCGGTTGTTGTTATCGTCGTCACTACTACTATAATAATAATTATTATTTATTATTATTTTTGTTGTTTTTGTAGTTGTTATGTGCATTATAATGTTTCTATTATATTACTACATCTTACAAACAACATATCTAACAGCACGCAGGCGAGCTGTACTCTCAGCCACCAGTGTTAGCACCAACAGCAGCAGCAGCAGCACTAGCAACAGCAGCAGCACCACCACCAACAGAAGCAGCAGCACCAACAACAGCATCAGTAGCAGCAGCAACCGCAGCAACAACAGCAGCTGCAGCTGGGGTGTAGATACGCTACCGGTTCCTGCAGCTGTTGGTCATGCCAGGCTCTTGTTTTCTGTTTATTGTTTGCGCCTATGAGTATAACAACCTCAGCTGCATTTGAATTGTAATTTAATGTATTTAAAGAAAGACAATTAAATGATTTTATCAACAGCAGCAGCGGCAACAACAATAACCACAGAAGCAGCAGCAGCAGCAACAGCAGCAACACCACCACCACCTCAAGACCAACCCGACAGAGGAGCGGGGGGGTTGGCCTTGCTCAGTGCATGCTGAATTTTCTTTGTATTTTTACTTCGTGTTAACTGCATTAATATAGTTATATCTAATTAAAAACACAATAAAACGCAAATAAAATACGAAGAGTCAGACACCAGCAGACGAGCCTGTGGGGTTCGGCTTGAAAGCCGCTGCCGCCTCGTTAGTACTCGGTCGTTGCCATGCATGTATTGGTTATAGCAGCAATACTGTCGTTGCCGAGGCAAATAACAATTTAGTACAAAATAAATTATATATGTTAATTATATTAAAAAAGAAAGGAAATGTTGTTGCTAGTGCCGCTCCAGGACAGCAACACCGGCAGCGTAGTAGAATCAGCAGCAGCAGCGGCGGCCGCTGCTGCTGCTGCTGCCCACATGCGTTGCTCTGGGGCTTTCATGCATTTTAACTTCTTTCGTCTGCTGGGGGGAGATATATAAAAAAACTGGTTTGCAGTACTGACGAGGCATCAGTACACTGTTTTCCTTGCAGCAGTAGCAGCAGCAGCAACAGCATCAGCAGCAACACGCCTTCTGCCTCTGTGCATGCTACGCCGCTCCTGTTGCTGCTGCAACGACGGCAGCAGGAGGAGCAACAGCCGCCGCAGAAAACTGAGTTTCGAGTTTCTTGGGTCAGTTAACATAAACAGGGAGGACGGCTGCTCCCACTGCAGCAGCAGCAGCAGCAGCGCGCGAGGAGCAGCAGCAGCACCACCAGCAGCAGCAGCGCAAGCAGCTGCAGCAGGAGGAGGAAGGACTCACGTGGTCTGTGTATATCAGTTTTAC
>NW_013570609.1:2012-19057 GCF_000499745.2 Eimeria mitis | reverse complement strand
GCAGCAGTAGCAGCAGCAGCAACAGCATCAGCAGCAACACGCCTTCTGCCTCTGTGCATGCTACGCCGCTGCTGTTGCTGCTGCAACGACAGCAGCAGGAGGAGCAACAGCCGCAGCAGAAAATTGAATTTCGAGTTTCTTGGGTCAGTTAACATAAACAGGGAGGACGGCTGCTCCCACTGCAGCAGCAGCAGCAGCAGCGCGCGAGGAGCAGCAGCACCACCACCACCAGCAGCAGCGCAAGCAGCTGCAGCAGGAGGAGGAAGGACTCACGTGGTCTGTGTATATCAGTTTTAGGGGAGCGGAGGAGTAGCGGGGTGTATGTACACCTCCAGGCCTCTTCTCATTTTTGTGTGCGGCGGCTCTATATAAGCTGCAGCTGCTCTGGTAGCAGCCGCAGCAGCAGCAGCCAGCAGCGGCAAGAAGTTAGTGAAGGTGGGGAACAACGGCAGTTCTACCCTCCCCTCTGAATTCGAAAGAAATCCCTTGCAGAGAACAACAAGCGACCAAAACCCCAATAGGCGTAAGCCCTAAACCCTAAATAATTAAGTAATAAACAACAAATAATAATAAATAATATTTAGTAGACCCTATGCTGCTGTTTCCCTCCCCTTCTGCCTTTTCTTCATGGGGGAGTTGCACGCGGTGTAGCTCCTTGGGGCCCTGATGACGCAGACGACGAGCCTTGCGGCCGCAGCCGTGAAACGCAGCAAGAGCCCTTCTGTAGCTGCTGCATTTGTTTGCTTTTATAAGGAACAAAGNCCGCAGCCGTGAAACGCAGCAAGAGCCCTTCTGTAGCTGCTGCATTTGTTTGCTTTTATAAGGAACAAAGTGTTTATTGTGGTCTTTTATTATTATGGTTGAGAAGGAGGAATTGTGTGCTTGGTTGCTGCTGTGGTTTCTGCTGTTCGCAGCTCTAAGATGAATATGGGCGTTTTCTTTAAGACGCTGCATGCACTGGCGCAGCGTCACCTGAGCGACCACGTCTACAGGGTGCTTGTTGTACGTTTCTGGTTGCTTTCTGTATCAGCCCTATTTACAGCTTGATCCCTTTTGTTTGGGTTTTCGCATGCATAGAACTTGTATCCTTTTGCTTTCATATGTTCGGTGTCTGGCCACTGAAACTTTTCTGTTTCTCTCTGTCGCTGTGCATGCAGACAAGCCCCGCTTTCCAAAGGTTCGCAGTCGTCTCATCGCAGCGGGCACAGGAAGTGATGAAGAAAGTGACGGATGCAGCAGTTGTGAGTCTTCTGCCACTGCAGATGTTGTTGGTGGCGGTAGTGCATCAGCAGCTGCCTTTCCTGCTGCTGTGTTGCTGCTGCTGCTGAAGGGGTATTTGGTCAGGTTTTCATGAATACTGTGACGCAGAATTATATGCTCTATTTTATAAAACTTGTTTTAATGCATTTATATGCATGGGGGGCATCGGCCCCCTGGTGAAGGTGAAGGGGGCGCTTGCCCTGCATGCTGTTTCTTTACTATGCGTGTTCTCTTCTCGGCTGTGCAGAAAGCAACTGAAACAGCTCGAAAGACCGCGTCATCAACTAAACCCAACAACAACGACAAGTAGTTCTCTTCTCAGAAAGCTGCAGCATGTGGAGGCGAGAAGGAACCCCAGCTTTAGCTCAAGCCCTTCGAAGCATCAAGGCGGCTACCGCTGCTCGTTCGCCCCAGCGGCGAGGTGCAATACTGTGCGGTCACCATAGGACTCTGTGCAGTGCTATAGATGGACAGCCTGGCAGCAGCAGCAGCAGCAGCAACAGCAGCAGGGCCCCTATTGGCCCTGGTAAGGCCCCCGAGGAAGACAAGAGTGAGACGTCAAGGGGGAACGACAAGAGTGGAACAGCAGCACCGGGTGCTGCTGATACGAGCAGTTTAAAGAACACTTCACTCCCTGCAGAGACGAAAGCAGAAACGAAGGTTACAGGGGGGTCGCCCCTTGCTGCTGCAACAAGTGAAGGGGGTAAACCGACGGCCCCCAACTGGGGCTTTGCACCCATCCCCTTTGTGGCTTCTGGGCGGTCGATGCCTGGTCAGCGGCTGCTGCCGTGCACTCGCGAGGATGCGGCTATACTGGCGAAGGCGGAGGCGAAGTATCCATCTCCCCAGGAGGTGGAAGGTGGAATAATTGTGCGTATTATTGCAGCTAAAGATGCACAGAAAGTGACCTCTCCAGTCTTGAGGGTCGTGAGGAACCGTCAGTACGGCATCCGCAAGGGAGAGAGGCTACGGCTAGCGCTGGGGGGGGCCTTCTTCAGTGGTGTGTTGGCAGCTCTCGGCTTCTGGCAGCTGCAGCGCATGCACGAAAAGCAAGAGGTCATAGAGTACAGGAGGAGCCACCTCGCCAGGCAGCCCACAGTCATCACTGCCTCCCCCTTCCCCTGGACCCTGGACGCAGCCGCCAACGCCAGTTCGCGCGCAGGCAAACAGGAAGAGGGCCTCGCAACAGAAAGCAGCAGCACAACAGCAGAAGCAAGTTCTGAACCGACGGCTGCAGCATCTCTCACTAGCAAGACTTCCCCGTCTTCCTCATCAGCGCAAGGCGCTGCAGCGGCAGAGCGCCAGCGCACGGACGCCTCAGCTGCTGTTCCTGAGCATTCTGCTGCCGCGCTACCGGAGCGGCCGCAGGAGAACGAAAGGGAGGTGAAAGCAGCACAGAGAAAGACACAACGCAGCGGGCGACTGCTTGCCGAAGCTTCCGTGGAGGATGTGGAGAAGGCAGTGAGAGAGTGGGCATACACCCCAGTTGTGCTTCATGGGGTCTTAGACAGCAGCACGGAGCTGCTCGTGGGGCCTCGGCCAGGACTGGAAATGGGGAATCCCGGATACTGCGTGGTGTCGCCGCTGCGGCTTGAGGACGGCAGCGTCATTCTGGTTAACAAGGGGCACTTGCCTTTCAAGCTCGCCCGCCTGCCCCCTTTCCCCAGCGCAGTCGACGAAGAAACTGAATTCTACACAGTGAGGCAGCGGCAGCCGCCGCAGCATCAGAACGTGGCAGAAGAGCAGCATGTGGATGCACAGCTGGGAACGATGCAGCAGCAGCGTGGGAAGCAGAAGTACGTGCACTACGGCGCACAGCAGTATGCGGAGCGTCTACAACAAGTGGCAGGCAGCCGGATGGAGCCCGTGGGCTCTGTGACAGTGCGAGGAGTACTAGAGCCTGGGGAGGTGGCGAATTCAAGTTTCAAGATGTTGATGCTGAAGAACAGGCCTCACGATGGTCAGTTCACTGTGCTGCATCCAGGGGACCTGGTGGAGGCTACGCCTGGTATCCCAAATAGAAGAGAGGCGGCACTCCTGATGGTTAACGCCTACTCAATCGTGTACGATGAAGATGTACTGCACCCACCGAGCGGCGGGGGAGGGGAGCTGAAGGTGGCGAATAGGTTTATTAGCTACGAACAAAAGAAAAAAGATGACTACCTATTGTTCTACGCTGACGAGCACACGCATTTCAACTATGCTTGTCAGTGGTTCCTAATGGGACTCTGCACCGCAGCAATGACTGTTTATAAAATTATAGAGGTGTCCAAGTGGCGATGGTAGGCAAAAAACGCCACGCAAAGCAACGCGTCACATTTTAATAATTTATAGCAACCACTGTTGCTACCGCTGCTGCTGCTGCACAGACGTCGGCGGCTGCCTGTCTGAAACTGGAGCAAGCAACAACTGGTTGTTTTGTGAACGCTTGGTGCTGAGAGCCCGCCCCCACCTGATGCCCTTTCACCATGTATAGGCACTGCATACCATAGTTTTCTTTAGGTCCTCAGGATGCTCCCATTCAGCCCTGATTAGCATATACACAACACACGGGGGGGCCAACGCCGAACGTTACCCCCGTTCTCCCCCACGGAGAGGTCACGAAAGAAGACGGCTCTCCTCGCCGCATNCAACGCCGAACGTTACCCCCGTTCTCCCCCACGGAGAGGTCACGAAAGAAGACGGCTCTCCTCGCCGCATACTCTAGCCACCAGGTCGCTGAGGGCACCCAGCAGCTCAAGCAGATGTCCGCACTGGCGTTGCAATCCAATCCAGGCTACGCTGTTTGCATGCTGCTCGGCTGTGCACAGCGGCCAGCTCAGTGTCAGCATGCCACAGAGCGCCTCGCCAGTCCTAGATCGTCCCGCTGGCCGGCCGGTGCAGCAGCAGGGCAGATGCAGCAGTGAGTAGGCCCGTCTTGTCTTCATTTCGCGTTGCATCTTCCTTTCATTCTTGATCCGAAAGAGATACCCTCACTCTCTCCGCCTCTCGCCAGCGAGCGACCGAGGAAGGAGAAACACGCACTTCACGTCTTTCTTGATGTTTGTTCCGGTGGGCCCCGTGAGAAGCAAAGCGAATGCACCGCATGCCACATGCTCTACTGCGCGTTAAGCACAGATGGCAGAGCATGGGTTATTCAGTCTGCCTTCGGGGTGGTGTCTGCTGGTTTAGAGGGCTGGCGGCTCCTGTTGAACGCATCTGACTGCTGAGAGTTGGCCCCCATGACCGCCGCCTTGGCCTTCTCAATTGCAGCTTTCAGCTGCGGGGGGCAGCGCTCGTTGTACAGCTGTGCACACATGGGTGCAGCTTTCTCGTAGGCGGGGTAGATGACGTGCAGCCATAACCACCCAGCTCCTTTAAACTGTGGGGAAGCGAGCCAGTAGAAGAGCACACACTTGATTTCGTAGTAAAAGGGGAGGTACTGGAGCAGTAACGCCAGAGGAGNAGCCAGTAGAAGAGCACACACTTGATTTCGTAGTAAAAGGGGAGGTACTGGAGCAGTAACGCCAGAGGAGGGAAAGACTCAATGCAGCATATCCATGAACACAATACCCAGAACATAACGTGTTGCAAGTGGTCATTCTTCAGGGCCCCGCTTGGCGTTGCCTTCTCATCGAGCAAAAGCTGGAAGCTCAGCGACGCGGGATATACAAAGCAGACACAAAAGCACAACAAGGACCCCAGAAAGGGGCCGAGGATGCTGAATGCCATCTTAATGAATAAGGAGGCAGCACGGCAACGCCAGAGGGAGAAACGCCGCAAGACAAGAAACGCAAGGCTGCTGCCCTACGCAAGCACTCGAATAAGAGCAAGCTTCAGTGCGCCTCACTCTTAATGCTGCAAAGGAAGAGAAAATGCAAAAGAGTATAACTTCAACTTTCCCCCGCTTTCCCAGCTACAGCCACACCGCCGCAACGCCGTCGCAGGCAGCTGCCAGGGCTTGGGGGGGGTTTGTTCAGGTGGTCGCAGCACCGGTGTTCGCGGGAATAGGTCCAATTTTACTTCAGCTTACGATCCTTAACGTTTTTTCCCATGAATTTCGGAATAGCAACGATCACAGGAAGTACAGCCGGGTCGCGGGCCGATGATGTGGGGCCTGTTTACCAACCGTAGGGGGTGTGCGTGTGAGTGTGCTGGGAAATGTGTTATCATGGGTCACTTTTGCATCTCTATGCTTATTGCATTTGCCTGGTGCTTACCATCAAACAGACTCTAGTGAACCCGCAATAACTACGAAACCCTACATTATGCAGCGTCACCTGTGCATAGGTATAGCATGGGTTGCCGCTCAGTGGTTTAGTGCATCTCTGCGTGCGTGCAGGGTGACCACTGAGGGCCAAACAAGCTCTTAACAATTATGTTACTTTAACAATTGTGTAGAATATTAGTGCGTGCATAAGGAGGGTTCGGTACACTGGCACGTTCTGCTGCTATGCAGCAGGCGTTGCACTGAACTGGGTTTCGTTTCATGAAGTGGTGGCTCCTCTCTGCAGCTGAGCGAAGCCCTTGTGCCGCCGTGTGCAGGTTGCCTAGAGATAGGAGGGGAGGTCAGCTGCTACTGGGGAACTCGTTGATTCTCCTGCAACTCACGACGCGCGTGTGCTAATGCCGGTGGCTCTCGTTACTCTTGCTGACGTTGCATGGCGTGCTGCTGCAACTGACACCGCAGTGCAACTTTACATGCCCATTTTCAGGGATATACTGAGGCCGTAGACGTTCGATAAGGACTTGCTTGGCCTTCAGTGACCAGCACGCTCGTTACTACTGATGCATCCGCCAGCTTCTGGTGCTACACTCCGACTGCAAAGCTTTGTACAGCCATCTGCACCCGCTCTTCCGTTTTGTCTGCAAAACTATAGGTAGGGGGTTTCTAAAGTTTTAGTCAAACTGAAGTCTTTGATTGAGCGAGAGGCCGAGGAGAACCTCCTGCCCTTACAATACACGCCAATGCCGCAGGCCGCAGCCCCAGTGTAGTACCCCTCGGGTTCGTCAGGGTGGTGCAACCCAATGTGCAGAGGAGCCGGCTACTCGACACCACTCCTTTGCCACAGCAATGCCTGAACGGTGCCTTCTGTCCGCAGACAAGCTAGATGTACTCGTTACATATTTCTGCTATGTACAAGAAAGACACTAGGCCTGCTGCGGCCAGCGTCCATGGGGCTACAGAAAACTCCAGCAGCAAATTTTTAGCGCGCTCTTCAGTCTGCATCAGGAGCTCCAGGGGCGCCTGCGGGAGGAACACAGAACACCATCACTCACTGTATTGTTCCGGCGAACCAGAATGGAACAGCCGACCAGCTGGCGCAGAGCTATTCATCCAAAGATGCAGTTCAGCAGCACCTCGAGCTCTCTGCGGCAGGGTACGGTGCATATGTTTTAATGTATTCAAAAAAAAAATGACTCACGTGGAGCGGGGCCGCCTGCCGGTCTCGCCATGATGATGTGGTCAACGCGTAGAGTGGTGATTGCTGCGTCGAATGCCAGGCGGGTAGCCCAAGCCTTTGTTTGCATGTGGTCCAGAATGCCCGCTGCCTTCGCATCAACTGTCATATTCACTTTGGAGCTGCCTGAGGCTCCCCGGCCGGAAGCCACTGCACTCACAAAGGCTTCTATGTTTACTCCCTCCAGCACGCGCCCTGTTGAATGCGCGGCATGCAGTGCAGACAGGACCTCTGTTCAAAACCAGCAGACACATATACACACACAGATACAAGCTGAAAGAGCCATATGCGTATGAGAGCCTTGAAACTCTTCCGTTATCCCCCCTCCCTCCCCTTCATCCCCAAATACACGAAACAGGCGAAGAGTCGCTCTGGTCACGTGTTTCCACACTGGTGAAGACCAATACACGGGAAAAGAGCCCAAACAAGTTTCGAGGTGTAATCCATGAACATACTAGGCAATGACGGAAACGAGCAATATGAAAAAGCAAAGACGACATGTCATCTAGAAATGATCACAAAGATATGCACACGCCACGATATCTTAATACTTTCCAAGAAGGAAGCGTAGACCGCAAAACGTATTGAACGAATCCATACAAAATACAAACACGTTTAAAGCAGAAACTTGCTCCACACAGAACGAGCTCGTACAGCACATAAATACCTTATTCAAGGGAAAGTCATCTACATGGAGAAAGAAGTTACTAACTTCAAAGAAGTGATGACAATGAAGAAACACTTGTAGCAGTACACACGTCGACATCAACTAAAAAAGTGGAAAGCCAACAAAGCAATTCAAAATATACTAACAAAAGAAACAAAGAAGTGAGACACCAAGTTGTTACCTGTGGCATTCAGGCCAGCGCTTTCCGCCAGGAGTCTGGGAATGGCTTCAAAGGCTTCGGCAGCCTTCAGGACGGCGTATTGCTCTACGCCAGGCAGCTTCTCCGCCACAGCCTGCACAAAAAGCACGACTCCTATACAGAACATATTCCGTGGGTAGTCGGATAAGCAGCACGTCTTCTACTGCAGCGTGTAGTTGGGCTGTAAGCCGTGACAGAGCACCTCTCTCACGGTATCCGTAGCAGTCTAACTGGCTCCTTTGCGGTCTGGCCACCTCGCTAGCTAGTTGCTGGGCAGGCTAAGTAGCTAGAGATCAATATGCAGTTCCTATTGGCAGCATTTAAGCCTACAAATGCCAGGAATACAGACAGACCTGCAGCTTTCTGGCGACTTCCATTTCCGCTGCTCCAGCACCTGCGACGAAGCGTCTATCTTTGGTGAGGGCCTTCGCGAAGGCGCAGGCGTCGTCCACGGCCTTCTCCGCCTCGTCCAGGATGCAGGGGGTCGACCCACGGAGCACGACTGTCTGCACGCGGGTGTCTCTGCAACGACGTAGCACAGAAATACTTGTATACAAAATATGAGCAGTTACTTACCTAGACACTTGCATGTAGACAACAGTCCTGCCCCCACTGCATGCAGCTGAAAGGACCTCATCCGACCCGCGTAGCTCCAAGGAACACGAAATACAGAAGTGCTGCACCACCCCAGGGGAAGCTTCAGCGTGGAAAAGTATAAAACAACTGCAAATGAGTTTAATTCACCTGCAAAGGATCTGGGTAACTTTGGTGCTCGAGATTTCGATCGTTTTAATCGACTCCGCCACCCCCAACTCGTCAGCCATGGGCACACCCTGCAGTCAACAAGAAACAGCAGTTCCCAGCAGCTGCATGCAGATGCTTTGGTTCCGACAAGAGGTGTATTGACCATGTAAATCGAAGAGGCGGCTATCCGCAATGCAAGTTCATGTGTTGCCCGTTATAGATGAGTGACGGTCTAGATGGATAAATAGAGTTAAGCAATGAAAAAAGGAAAATTGTTTGAAGGGGTTCAACACGAACAATCCATACAGATGCTACTCTACACTTCAGAGGCAAACGCAGCGGAAACTACAGAAAGCTTACCAGGCGAACGAGGGCTGTCGCGCCGAGGGCCCTGCAAAGACGACGAGTTTCAAACTTGGACGGCACCTGCAGCAGCAGCACCAAACAAGCTTCTCGCTGCGTTCACAACTGAAGTGCTAGAGAAAAGTATTCTGTGACGGGGGCTGGCGAAGCCAGCAGGGGCTGCAGCAAGAAATGAACGCGCGGCGAACACAATCACTTGACACGCAAACCCAACAAATAAACCCGGTTCCTCGTCTGTTCTGCCGCACCTTAATAGTAAGAATTTCGTATTTGTTGCAGAAATGCTGCGCTATGTCAGCGATGCCACCTCCGTGCACAATTATCGCCTCGACGCCTGCAGCCAGAAAACGCACCAGTCCCGCCGTCGGCATTCAATGCAAAGAATTAAGCATGCATGCGCTGGAGTGCAACCCGTTACTGCTGTTTCAGTCTTCCTCTGTCTGCTGCTTAGCCGGGTGGGAAGCTGGCAAGGCATCAGCCTCTGCCACCCTTGAGCGGAGGTGCAGCCGCGACTCGACGCAACGTGCACTGCTGCAGGCCGTCTGCTGCTGTACAACTGACACCACTGGAATAGGAGGGAAGCAACAACAAACGTTTAACTGCAGCATAGACGTACCGGCATTCTTGATGCCCTTGATGATTTCCTCCATCTGGGCCTCCTCTCCCTTGGTGAAGTTCTTCAGCTCTTCGGCGTTGTGAATAAGAACAGTTCCCTTGGCCTCTGTGGTGGCGCACTCGAGGCCGCAGCCGAGCACCATCACCTTGCAGTTCCCCTTCGACTCAACAGTGCCTGCATGCAGCCACAAATACACGCAGAGAGCAGCTGTCTGTGGCTCGGGTTTGCTGCTGCAGCAGCACGAACGAGCGGCAGACCAGCCGCTGCTGCTGCTGCGTCACCGAGAGGTACAACAGAAGGATAGACAGCAGGGGACGTAGGAGTATACAGAATCCTCTCCGTCGTAGAACGCACGAAAAGTAGAAAAGACTCACCGTGAGGGGGCTTAATGATAACCATTCCGTTGACCACTGTGGAGAGGCTGAGACGACCGCCCTGCAGCTTCGCGACCCGAATGTTGTCGGGGTCGAAGTCCTCGAAATTTGGGGGCATCACCGCAGAAATTGCAGAGGCCAGCAGCCCAGAGAGCCCCGCCTCTATACACAGCGGCTTGCTGTTCAAGACGGTCTTCAGCACTGAAATACAACGCAAAACAAAAACTATATCCGCATGCTCACGCGCGGCAACCAGCATGCAGCTATATAAAGATGCATAGCGACCTCGCCATACAGCCCAAGACGCATGCAGAAATATCATATAAACAAAAAAAAACAACGGATGCAACGGCCGGACTCATCGCCCTTCCCCGTACAAGCAGCAAACGCTCCAAGATACATGCATACAAATGCATGCAGGTGCATGCATCGGATATGTTGCTGCATGCAAGGGGACAAGCAAGAATCCCACCTGGCTCGAGCTGCTTTGCATCCTTGAGGTTGGTGATGGAGTGGCAGGCCGCTTCCTCTAGGATTGCCGGAATGTTGTCTAGCGCGAGTTCATACCCTTGAATGACGTCACTCAGATGCAGCCCCTGACGCAGCAAGTAGTCTGCCTGCATGCAGCAGCAGAAACAAACAAACATCGCATGCACAGAGTCACTTCCTTGGACTGTATGTTCAGCCCAAGCCGGGGAAAGAGAACAACGCCGGGGCAGCACAGCATCATAACCATCACACTTGCAGGGGCAGCAACGTTGACAGTGCAGAAAGGAGGATCAGCAAGACCGAACAAACGAACAAAACCAAAAATAAAAAATAATATATTAATCAAAAGGCTTTCTTACATTCGTCAGGAGGTAGCCAGCGAGGATAAGGAGGAAGTTGCAGCCGCCGCCCATTTCTTGTTTCTGCATTTCAGCAGCCATCACCAGCAGCTTTGCTGCGGGGTGCTGCACTTCGAGGTCTCTGAGGATCGCGGCGGTGTCATTTGTCACTGAGCGCTTTCCCCAGGCATTCACCACCAACTTGCTCAGCCCGTAGGGGCCTAAGGCAGAACCACAGCAGCCACAAAAACAATAAAACAGTCAGAAATATGCAGGGGAAAAAACAGAAAAACGTATGAAACGAAAGAAGCTAAGTTGCTTTCTCGCGATTACGAAAGCCGTCTTCCGCCCAAGCTGCATCGACCGCTGCCGCTGTTGCTGCTACTATCCTTGGTGTGTTGGCTAAAGCTGCTGACGCTTGTGGAGCTGCTTGAGCAGCAACCAATGAATTACTCACCGAGAGAGGTCTTTAGAATGTCTGTGAGGGTTTTGCAGGCCTCGATATTTTTGGCCGTCACCTCATCGATGCCAGTGAACGTGCGGTAGCCATCCTTCAGGAGGGCCCCCAGGCCGTGACGCGCGGCGAACTGAAGAACACAAATCCACAGAAAAGATGAAGGCGGTGAATATGCACTATACAAGCGGAGCACAAGCCGTATATACACCCCGCCAGGTTCACTAGAATTCACGCGTTGCGCTCCCCCTGGAAGCAGCTCAGCTAACATGATGAATCTACAAGGCCTCGTCAATCAGGTGCATGCAAACAGATGGAAACTGTATTGATTCTGCCTCTGTTCTGTAGGAACAACACATCGAGCGCCGCCCCCCTCAGACACATTCCCCTCGGCTGCGCGTGCATGCAAGCTGCAGCGGATCTGGATCGTGTTAGTCATTGTCTGTGGAGCAGCGTTATTAAATTTGAGAAGAAAACAGTGCAGTGGGTACGTCTGTGTCCAGTGTATGTTCAACTGGCAACGCATGGGAACTGGAATCCTTTCGGGTTCTCGCAGAGTGTCCTGAGGGAACGCACCATTTGCAGGGCAGCTGGAGGCGAAGAAAGCGACCAAAACACGAAAATATATTTACTTCTAACACCAAAGAGGAAAATGCAAAACGACTTTAACCCCCCAATTGCTGACGGGGCTCCCTCGCGCCAACACCGCAGCCGTAACGAGTCTGTTGTGCTTGCATGCAGACCTACTGTAAGTTGCACAGGTACTGCTATAGGTGCAAAGCCTACATAAAACGAAGAAAGCCCCACGAAAATACTCACACAGTAGAATTTCAATGCTTTGGAAAGCAATGAGCCGTCAATATTAGCGAAACATTTTATTCCAATATGCAACATTGCACCGCCATGGGCTCATCCAGCCCCAACCACTGCCGCCAGTGCCTTGCTTGTATTAGTTAAGAACCAGAGCGTATCTTTCTGGCGATAGTTAGTTAGACGGGTTTCAGCTTTTTTTTGTATTTCCGCTAACATCTCTGGGGTTTCTATGGAGTTCCAGGCCTGCCGGCCTGTCGGGTGACCGCGAATGCATGGCTCCGTGTTGCTTCAGGGTCAGCTTGGAGCTGCTGCTGCGGACGCTGTTGCTAGTGTTGGTGGTGTTGTCACTATGTTATCACACTTTCCGGATACATGTGCGAGTAACAGCCGTCAAAGATACTCAAATGCCAACTGTGTGGTTGAAGATCACACCTGGTGTAACGCGAGTCCTCCACTGGAGGATGGTGTAACGAGTGTCGTCGATCTAGGCACAGGATCATCATGAGCTACAGTAGACTCAGACTTGTTTAGATAATAGCACTAAGAGAGGCAGCTGCGCTCCCCTCCCAGTCACCACGCTTCGTGGGTACAGCGCGACAGGGCCTGAATTAGGTGCAGCCGGATTGCAGTTGCATTGGTGTGTACTGTTGAGACAGGGGGCCGGATAGCCCCAAGGGGGTGAACTACCTTCAAAAAATGGAAATGCGATCTGCTGCAACGCCGAGCTAGTGACAAGCGTAGTTCACAGAGGAAGCAAAACTTAGAGCCAGGGAGCGTGAAGATACACAAATGTCATCTCTTCCACCCACGTACGAGTAGAACTCTCAGCAAAGGTAATATACGGCCCAGCTATACACTGAGCGGTGCATGGCTCCAATTGTGGCTGCTGCCCTTCCTTCAAGAAGGGTGCGTACATACTTCTGAAGAGTTGCTTCACAGAAAGGATACACAGAAACCCACTCGGGTTGTAAACCACCTGATCATTCGCCCCACAATTCTCGTTCACTGTGTCGTGTAAGCGCCTTTCCATCAATTGCTCTGTCAATGCAATCGTGTTCTGGGAACAGTCCATAGAAATTCCGGTGATCTCCTTGATCTCTAAAGAAAACTCGCGCTAAGCTTTTGGTGGCATATGCAAGATGGGGGTACGTGTACAGCATAAACTCGCTCCCTGGCCGAAGAGCAAACTGCCAACGCACAAGCCAAGACGTGGCTCGCTTTCGTATGACCTTCTAAGGGTGTGCAAATCCACTAAACTGACCTTCTACATATAAAAGTAGGTGCTACACCTGGTTCGTCGTAGTTTTGTAACTATATTTCTTGTGCTTTCTTCATACACTCGCTAGTCGCTGCATGCTATCTATCGAATTCTGGAGCTGCGAACGAACAGGGCTGCCAGCCAACAGCCAGGAAGAACGAGCCAGGAAGAATTTCGGGTCAAACCACGTTACGTCAGAGCAAACAAGAAAAGCTGGGAGTCACTGCGTTGAGGATCGCCCTGTTGTATTCAGAACCTATTCCCTACAGAGGAGGAAACTACGACACTTCGATGAGTTGAAGTGCAGGGTATAGCGTCGCTAGTACTGCGCAGGCGTCTGTGACTGGTCCATTCAGTTTGGCTCTCCGCCTCATGGTCATCAGCAGTGGTCATGCAGTGGTCACTGCTGAACAGCGTCACGAATTGGCTTGAGAAAGAGCNAAAAAGTTCGTTTCTTGTGAGTATCGATCTTGTTCAGAATACCGTATAGACTTTAGGAATGATTAACGTTTAGTTGAGCTATTTCTTCTGTTCTGGAGACACTAGAAGGGGGTATAAAGCGGATGCATTTGTTTATATTTTTATTAATGTAGATGCTATCTATCTCACTCAGCCTGTGTCAGAATGTGAACTCCGTACGAAATAAGCTGTTGGGGGCAAAGGATCCAAAGAACAACGAAACAAGTAACGAAACAAGCAAGGATAAATCAAAATATTAAAATTAATACAGAACAACAACCAGAAGGAATAATATAAAGGCAACACATGCAGAAAATGTAGGGTTTACAGAATAGGAAAAAACACGCGCGAAGAACCATCGAGAGAAACAGTCAAGCAAATACAACAACACATACAAATAAAGACAAAAACAAAAAAATAAAAGCTAAGAAATAGTAATTACTTGTTTCAAAAACTAAACAACAATCAGCTATAATTTATGTTGCATTCNTTTGTTTTCTTGTCGATGATCGAGTGTTCCATTGCCTTTGCAGGTTTTGTGGCTGGTGCCTCACGACTGCCTTCTCTGTTTTTTGCCGTTTCAATTGCATTTTCTGATATTTTTAATTCATTTATGATTTAAATTTTGCATCTGCTTTTTTATTATGCATTTATAGCTCCGTTTCGCCCCGGGCTCGCATGGAGCAGCGTCTGTTGGGGCCCCTCACGGTGGGTAAGCGCGTGCATTGTATGCCTTATGAGTATTGGTTGAGTGTTTTTCAGCAGTCTACAGACTGCAAAAGTTGAATTTAGACTATGCAATGGGTTTGGTGTACTTGTTTCGAAGGGCGGCGCACTGTACCGCCCTGAGGGCCCCCCCCCAAGGAGGCCCCTCGCCTCTCGGTTCTTTTCCTCTTCTGCACTGTCTGTACACCGGAAGTAAAACAACGATCCGCTGGTTGGATGGCCCGGCAGTTTGCGCGTTTCACTCTCAAGTTGCGACGCCCTCGGCATCTGCAGCAGAGTCAACAGGGGCCCCAGGGGGTGCTGCAGAACAGCTGCAGCAGCAGCAACAGCAGCCGCAGCAGGCAGAAAGCTTGGAGGGGGAGGGTCTACGCAGCGTACAGGAGCCTAGAAAAGATGAAGTTGCGTTGAGGTTTCCGCTGTTGACTGAGCGGCGGTGGGATGACGTGTACTGCAGCGATCTGTGCTTGCAGCTGGATCGCCTCATCTTCTCTTGCGCAACAGCAGAAGAAGTATTAAGAATTGTTTCAAGTCACAGAGGAGCTTTCTTTGTTAAGAACCTTGTCTCTGCTCTCAAGCACCTGGCTGCGCTGTCTATACAGTCCAGAAGCAGCACCAGCGCCGGCAGCTCGTCAAAGGAGCAGGAGGAGCGCAACAAGGCAGCAGCAGCAACAGCAGCAGCAGCAGCAGCGGCTGCTGCTGCTCCTCCTCTCTCGCAGCTTTCCTTAAAGCTTCCTGCGCCCCCCACCTGGCCCCAAGAACGTCTATCTGTATTTCATTTCTTCTCTGCGTTGTCTGGCGAAGAAGCTGCAGTGGAGCGGAGCTTCTCACGAAGAATAGAAGCTGAGTCAATCGTTAGAGACCCGAGGCAGGTTACTGTTGTTTCTGCTGCTGCTGCTGCTGCTGCTGCTGCAGTTGTTTCACTTTTTCCTTGTTTTGGTGTCATGCAAACGCTGTACGAGCACAGCGTTTGTGTGTTTCTTGTATATTCTTTTTTTGATTTTGTTTGTGTTTTTCTTTTTTGTTTTTATTTAGGTATCTGCTGTTGGTGCAGGACCTCCGCCTGCATCGGAATGTATTGACATTTGCTGCTGCAGCAGACGTTGTGCTGTCGCTGCGCATCCTTAACCACCCCCACTACCCCCTTCTCTCTGCGTTGCTTCCTGCTCTAAGAACAGTACCGCTTCCGCATCTGCCTCCTTATCTCCAGCAGCAGCAGCAGCAGCAGCAGCAGGAGCAGCAGCAGCAAGAGCAGGAGGAGGCGGAGGCGGAGTTGCAACAGCAGCAGGAGCTGCAGGAGCATCCGTATGATGATCAGCAGCAGCAGCAGNGGCGGAGGCGGAGTTGCAACAGCAGCAGGAGCTGCAGGAGCATCCGTATGATGATCAGCAGCAGCAGCAGCAGCAGCAGGAGGAGTATGAAATAGAGGAGGAGCAGCAGCATGAGTATGAGCATAAGGATGTGGTGCAGCAGCAGCTGGAGTTTCAGCAGCAGCAGCAGCAGCAGCTAGAGCTTGCATTGTCTGTTGCTGAGGCATATGTAGGCTTCGGCTACAAGGCGACTCCTCTCTATGATGGTATAGAAAGATATATACAACGCGCAGCACATTGTTTTCTCTATATAAACGAAAAAAACAACAAAACTGCAACAAATAACAACAATAACTATAACTATAACAACAGCAACCCACCTACTGCAGCAGCAGCAGCAGCAGCAGGAGGAGCAGCAGCAGAACTAGCACCTGCAACACCCGCAGCAGCAACAGCAGCAGCAGCAGCAGCAGCAGGAGGTGGAGTGGTGGGTGATAATATAAATTTGCATGTGTTTCCTTTTAAGTTATTATGCAGCGCGTTGTTTGTTTTTTCTCGGGTTATATTAAAAAACGATGAAGTGTTTAGGGCTCTGTGTCTGCAAGCAGCAGCAAGCATGCCAGTTGCTGCAGCAGCAGAAGTAGCAGCAGTTGCAGAGTTTGCTGCTGCTGGTGCCCCACATCTACCTGAGGNGTTGCTGCAGCAGCAGAAGTAGCAGCAGTTGCAGAGTTTGCTGCTGCTGGTGCCCCACATCTACCTGAGGTGCATGCATGCATGCATGCAGCAGCAGGAGAGTTGTTGCTGCGTTCTTCTCGTTTTTCATTGAAAGATATTTGTGTTTGTTTTGCTGCCTTTCGCCAGTGTCTGCTGCACTTTCCTGCTGCAGCAGCAGCAGCAGCAGCAAGAGCAGCAGCACATCTCTCCCTCGCAGCAACTGTGAAACAAAGAGCTGTCATTACACCTGATGATATCTGTGGCTTGCTCCGTAGTCTTTGTTTCTTCTCAGCAGCTTCTGCTCCGCTGCATGCACTGCATGCACCGCATGCGCCGCATGCACCGCATGCACCGCATGCACCGCATGCAGGAGAGCAGCAAAGCCCCAAGATAGAAGACAACAAAGAACTTCTTCTTGCTGCTGCTGCTCGCTACCTAGAAGACTATATCGACTGTATTTCTCCCGCTGCCTCTCTCGATGCTCTCCTCGCCTTCAGCTCAGATGTTCACGCTCCAGGTGCTCTTCACACTCTATATACAAATATATATATTTATGTGTATATATATATATACATATATATATATATATATATATATATNTATATATATATATATATATATATATATATATATATATATATATATATATATATATATATATATTTACTTTGTTTATATGTATTAGATGTAATTCTTCTAAACAGTTTTCAATACACACAAACACACACAGGCAAACACCCACACCAACACCCACACCCACATATATATATATATATATATATATATATATATATATATATATATATATATATATATATATATA
>NW_013570609.1:1106-1922 GCF_000499745.2 Eimeria mitis | reverse complement strand
ACTAGGATTTTTGCTTCGTAAGATTCGCCAAGACACGGCGTGGGAGAAGCAGCAACAGCAGCTGTTTTGGGTTTTGCTGCTGCAGCAGCTGCTGTATCCTCCTCTAGACTATCGGCTTCCTATGCGGTGTATACACGAAAGTACGCTCTTATAATATAATATAATTTATTATAGTTTTATATAAGTTTATATTATGTAATATATTATAATATAAGTTTATATAGTAAAGCGATATTATACTCTTGATTCATACGGAATTTATGTATATATATATATATATATATAAGCTGCTCTTCTGCTGCCGCCGTTGCTGCTGTTGCTGCCGCCGCTGCTGCTGCTGCTGTTGCTGCTGCTGTTGCTGCTGTTGCTGCTGCTGCTGCAGGTTTGCGTGCTTGGTGTGTATCTCGCGGTGGTTTATCGGTAGAGTTTAGAGAAGAAGTATTGGGGGTTTCGTCTGTGCTGAGGGCGCTGGGGGTCCTCCATAGAACGGCCGTTTCTATCAACGAAAGTCCCCTCCCTGTAGATATTGTTATACCAGCCCCAGATGGATCTCTTTCAGGTTTGCATGCACATGCATGCATGCATGCATGCTGCTGCTGCTGTTGCTCGTGCTGCTGCTGTTGTTGCTGATGCTGTTGCTCGTGTTGCTGCTGCTGTTGTTGTTGCTGCTGCTGCTGCACGTGTAAATGGTGGGGATTCTGCTGCTGATGGTCGTACCCCTAAGGCTTTTCGTTGCTCCACATATGTATATGTTTATGTATATATATATATATATATATATATATATATATATATATATATATATATATATATATA
>NW_013570609.1:0-1071 GCF_000499745.2 Eimeria mitis | reverse complement strand
TTCGCTGCACAGCGTGGGCTTCACTTGTTGCTTGCAGATTCACAAGAAGCGTGTGTTTGCCGTTTAGTTTCTTTTTGTTAGTTTTTGTTTTGTTAATATTTCGTTTTATTTTTATTTGTTTGTGTATACAGCATTGATAGTGACGCAGGAGTGTGCGAGAAACACGATGGCTCTGTGCGGCGGCAGTATGCTGCTGTCTGTACACCTGAAATCCATGGGGGTTAAGAGGGTCCTGGCAATCAGCCGCAACAAATGGAGGAGAGCAGATGCAGAAGAACAGAAAAATATAATTTTAAACAGACTAGAAACCCTCGAACAACTCAGAATATACGAACTGCAGCAGGAGCAGCAGCAGCAGCAGCAGCAGCAGCAGGAGCAGCGAGAGCAGCAACAGCAGGAGCAGCAGCAGCAGCAGCTGCAGCAATAGAACTAATGTCAGTATGTGCAGCAGCAGCTACTGCAGCAGCTCAATCAGCGGTAGCAGCAGCAGCAGCAGATTGCTGCAGCAGCAGCAGCAGCAACTGCAGCAGCTCAATCCGCGGTAGCAGCAGCAGCAGCAGATTGCTGCAGCAACTAATTTCTTTTTCTTTGCACAATATTCGAAACGACGAAATCTTTTCAGGTTAGGGTCTAGGGTTTAGAGTTATCTCTTCGGTTTAGGGTTTAGGGTTTAGGGTTTAGGGTTTAGGGTTTATGGCTGAGGTTGTGGGGTTTGAGGGTTTAGTGTTAATACATTCGATTTATTGGTGTTTATTTAGAGATAAAGAAAAACAGAAAAAATGCTGCATGCAAATCACTTGAAACACGAACAGAAAAGATACTCCCGTGCCGCTGCTGCTGCTGCTGCTGCTGCTCCTGTTGCTGCTGCTGCTGCTGCTGCAGCAGCAGCAGCAACAGGAGCGCAGCTGCTGCTGCTGCTGCAGCAGCAGCAGCAGCAGCATTCTGCTGTTCTGGAGGCAGGGCAGGGCAAATTTATATGTAGCGCTACGAGGCGAACTGCCCGCTCTATGCGTGCCCTCGTTTGTCTGCATTGTGCTCGTTCCTAAATATATATATATATATATATATATA
>NW_013570608.1:8023-8402 GCF_000499745.2 Eimeria mitis | reverse complement strand
ACTGGGTAGAAGTCAGTCACGGGAACCGTCGCAGCTCCCAGTGCCCAGCAGTTTGCCAACAGCAGCAGCAACAGGAGGAGAGGTTGTAAAGACCTCAAGGGAGAGGCCCCCCTTCCTGCAGCGGATGCATCTCTGCGTTGAGAGGCTCAGCAGGTACGAGCGAGGCCCCCAGCAGCAGCAGCAGCAGCAGCAGCAGCAGCAGCAGCAGGAGCAGCAGCAGCAGGAGAAGCAGCAGCTACAGCAGCAACTGCAGCAGCAGCAGCTGCAGCACATGCAGCAGCAACTTACTTTTCTGCGCGAGCAGCAACGACAGCAGCAACTACTCCTAGAGCAGCACCTGTTTCAGCAGCAGCAGATACAGCAGCAGCAACACAAACTG
>NW_013570608.1:5774-7923 GCF_000499745.2 Eimeria mitis | reverse complement strand
ACCACCACCACAACCACCACCAGCAGCAGCAGCAGCAGCAGCAGCAGCAGCAGCAGCAGCAGCAGCAGCAAAACCGCAGAATACACCGCCGTGTATCCGATCCAAGCGCAGCAAACTCATCTCCTGCAGCAAGACACAGATATCACACTAACCAGCAGCAGCAGCAGCAGCAGCAGCAGCAGCAGCAGCAGCACAGACACCAGGACCCACTGAATTTGCTGCGGATTAAAACTGCTGCAGCAGCACCGACATCGCCTCTCCACAGCCCTGACAGGAGGCGCATGCAGCAGCAGCAAGCAGCAGCAGCAGCAGCAACAGCAGCAACAGCAGCAGCAGCAGCAGCAGCAGCAGCAAGGCCGTTGTCTGCATGCGCCTCCCATGGCCCCCCCACAAGCCGACGGTGTGCTGCCTGCCACCCAGAAGGAGATACAGGTTGCTGCTGCAGCAGCTGCAGCAGCAGCAACAGCAGCTGCAGCAAGACTGCTGCCGGTGCAGCCTCCCTCTTGCGTGGAAGACAGCAGCAGCAGCAGCAGCAGCAGCAGCAGCAGCAGCAGCAACGAGCTTTGTGGGGTGGCAGCCCTCGCGCTGCTGCGTCTAGCAGCCCGATATCCCGACAGCAGCAGCAGCAGCAGCAAAGCTTGAAGCAACAGCAGCAGCAGCTACAGCAGCAGCAGCAACAGCAGCAGCAGCAGCAGCAGCAGCAGGAGCAGCAGCAGCAGCTGCTTGTCTTGGCTCTGCCGTGCACCCCCAGGCAGCGTATTCTTCTCTGTGGAGCAGCAGATGCAGCAGCAAAAGGGCAGCTGCGTCTATCGCAGCAGCAGCAGCAAGGTTTGCTGCAGCTGCTGCAGCAACGAGCAGCAGCAACTGCAGCAGCAACAGCAGCAGCAACAGGTGGATGGAGACAGGCAGATACCACAGGCACAACTGCAGCAGCAGCAGACACCTCAAGGGGCCGCCAGAAGCAGCAGCAGCAGCAGCAGCAGCAGCAGCAGCGGTTGCTGCTGCAGCGGCAGCAGCACAACCGCAGCTATTCTGAAGGCAGGGGCACCAGGCTGCTCTTACAACAACTGCAGCAGCAGCAGCAGCAGCAGCAGCAGCAGCAACAGCAGCAGCAGCAGCAGCAGCAACACCACGCCCCAGGTGAATGCCTTGCTGCTAGCGATGCCAGCAGCAACTGCAGCAGCTACTGCTGCTGCTGCAATGGTTGCTGCAGCTGCAGCAGCGGAGACAGCACATGCTCGAGCGACAGCAGCATAACATCAGCAGCAGCAGGAAGAAATAGCTGCAGCAGGCTGCTGCTGCAGCAGCAAACCTGCAACCCCAGCAGCAGAGACACTGCACTAATGCAGCAGCAGCAGCAGCAGCAGCAGCAGAAGCAGCAGCAGCAAGCCATGATAGACGAGCTGCTGGAGATGAGATTAAAAGCAGTGTTTCAGCAGCAGCAGCAGCAGCAGCAGCTGCAGCAGCAGCAGCAGCAGCAGCAGCAGCTGCAGCAGCAGCAGTTGCTGCAACAGCAGCAGCTGTTGCTGCAGCAGCAGCAGCAGTATCCCATGTGGCTCAGACATGCACCAGAAGATCATGCAGCAGCAGCAGCAGCAGCAGCAGCAGCTCCTGCTGCTGCTGCTGCTGGTAGTGGATTCCCTGCAGCAGCAGCAGCAGCAGCAGCAGCAACAGGTCGTTGTCCCTTCGCAGCAAAACGGGGTGTATCGACACCTCCTTGCTGCTGCAGAGGATCAGCAGCAGCAGCATCAAGAGAAGCAACAGACACAGCAGCAGTAGCAGCAGCAGCAGCTGCTGCAGCAGAAGCAGCAGCAGCAGCAGCAGCAGCAGATACAGCACCAAGTGCAGCAGCACAGCGGCAGCAAGCAGCAGGGCCGTGTTCATGCGGCTCTGCTTCTATGTCTACCTCTGCTGCTGCTGCTGCTGCTTCTGCTGCTGTTGCTGCTGCTGCTGCTGCTGCTGCAACACGGTGGAATATATCTCCTGCTGGCAGCAGCAGCGAACCCGTGCTGCTGCTGGATGCCTCAGAAGACAACAGCAGCAGCAGCAGCAGCAGCAGCAGCAGCAAACTGCGCTGGGCCCAGGCAATACAAAACCTGCTGCGGACGACGCACTGCAGCACACCGCCCCCTGCTGCTGCTGCTGCTGC
>NW_013570608.1:5160-5523 GCF_000499745.2 Eimeria mitis | reverse complement strand
CTGCTGCAACACGGTGGAATATATCTCCTGCTGGCAGCAGCAGCGAACCCGTGCTGCTGCTGCTGCTGCTGCTTTGTCTCAGGGCAACAAGGGGCAGACAGCAGCAAAAGGGTTTGGCTTGAATGAACAAACCACTGAACTGCAGCAGCAGCAGCAGCAGCAGCAGCAGCAGCAGCACGAAGATGCTCAGCTGCAGCAGCAGCAGCAGCTGGTGCAGGAGCAGCAACAACAGCAGCAGAAGCAGCAGCAACAGGAGCAGCAAGAACAACAGCAACAGCAACAGCAGCAGCAACAGGAGCAGCAGCAGCAGCAGCAGCAGCATGATGCATCAGAGCAGCAGCAAACTCAGCAGCAGCAAGACAT
>NW_013570608.1:4123-5060 GCF_000499745.2 Eimeria mitis | reverse complement strand
CAGGAGCAGCAAGAACAACAGCAACAGCAACAGCAGCAGCAACAGGAGCAGCAGCAGCAGCAGCAGCAGCGGCAGCAGCATGATGCATCACAGCAGCAGCAAACTCAGCAGCAGCAAGACACACAAGAAGACAGGCAGCTTCTGCAGCAAGCAGAAGAACCGATCCGTCACCAAGTGCACGAGCAGCAGCAGCAGCAGCAGCAGCAGCACCAGCAGCAGCAGCAGCAGCAGCAGCAGCAGCAGCAGCAGCAGGTGAATATGGAGCCGCTGCAGCTAGCAGCAGCTCGCCGGGTTTCTTCTGTTGCATCTCAGGTGTCTCCCCACCTGCAGCAGCAGCAGCTGTCTCCTCCCTCTGCTGCTGGGCTCACACAGCAGCAGCAGCAGCAGCAGCAGCAGCAGCTGCAGCAGCAGCAGCAGCAGCAGAGTCCGTGGGGTACACCCGAAGCCACTGACACAGAGACAATGCAATCGAAGCACCTGCTGCAGCGCAACAGAGAAACACACAGCAGCAGCAGCAGCAGCAGCAGCAGCAGCAGCAGCAGATGGGAGCAGCAAACTAACAGCCGCTGGGGAGCGAAGGTGATTCCTCGGGCCTCAACCCCTGTTGCTGCTGCTGCTCCTGCTGCTGCTGCTCCTTCTGCTGCTGCTGCTGCGGGCCACACAGTCTTCTTGGGGCACAGGAGGAAGCCTACGCAGCTGCTGCAGCAGCAGCAGCAACAGCAACAGCAGCAGCTGCTGCAGCAGCAGCAGCAGCGAAGAAGCCCTCAAGACAGAACGGTGTTGGTGTCAAGAGGGATGCAGCAGCAGCAGCAGCAGCAGCAGCAGCAGCAGTACCAACAGCAGCAAAGACAGCCGTGGGAGCAACAGGAGCAGCAGCAGCAACAACATCGCCAACAGCAGCTGCAACGGCAACAGCAGCAGCAGCAGCAACAACAGA
>NW_013570608.1:3898-4023 GCF_000499745.2 Eimeria mitis | reverse complement strand
CAGCAGCAGCTGTCTCCTCCCTCTGCTGCTGGGCTCACACAGCAGCAGCAGCAGCAGCAGCAGCAGCAGCAGCAGCAGCAGCAGAGTCCGTGGGGTACACCCGAAGCCACTGACACAGAGACAAG
>NW_013570608.1:3245-3798 GCF_000499745.2 Eimeria mitis | reverse complement strand
TGACCAGTTGCTGCTGATGCTGCTGCTGGGGGAATCTGGTGCCTGTGCTGCTGCTGCTGCTGCTGCTGCTGCTGCTGTGGGGCTTCCTGCTGCTGCTGCTGCTGTTGCTGGGGGGCTTCCTGCTGATGATATGGGGATTTGTGTTGCTTTTGCTGCTGCTGCTGTGGGAGTTGCTGCCTGTGCTGCTGCTGCTGTGGGAGTTGCTGCTTGTGCTGCTGCTGCTGCTGTTGCTGCTGCTGTGGGGTTTGCTGCTTGTGCTGCTGCTGCTGCTGCTGCTGCGGTTGCTGTTTCTGCTGCTTCTCCTTGTGCATGCGTTGCTGCTGGCTGCTGCTGCTGCTGCTGCTGCTGCTGCTGCATGCCCCCGCCCCACAGTGTCTGTGCCTCTCCACTTATGGATCCTTTTAATTGCTGCTGCTGCTGCTGCTGCTGCTGCCGCTGCAGCAGCAGCTGTCTTTGCTGCTCAAGCACCTGCTGCTGCTGCAGCAGCACTTCCTGCTGCCTCTCCAGCAGCTGCTGCTGCAGTTGTCTCGCCTCAACCGGAGCAGCAAGAGCA
>NW_013570608.1:2744-3145 GCF_000499745.2 Eimeria mitis | reverse complement strand
AGCAGCAGCAGCAGCAGCAGCAGCAGCAGCAGCAGCAGTGGGCCCGTGAAAGCCTTTGGCTGCATGCAGCAGCAGAGGGAAGCCACCGTCGTTTGCCTCGCCCAGTAAGTGCTCCTCAATACCCAGCAGCAGCAGCAGCAGCAGCAGCAGCAGCAGGAAGAGCAGCAGCAGCAGGAGGTGCAGCAGCAGCAGCAGGAACTGTTGTCGTAGGGAGACACAGCATGAGGGCCCCTGGGGGCCCCCCAACAAACAGCTTACACACCGTGAGGGTACCGAAGGCAGCAGAAACACAAAGGGGGCCCCCAGAGACAGAGGGGGGCCCCCCTGGGGGCCCCCCTGAAGGTACCCCTGAGAAGAAGCAGCAAGAAACTAGTACTGCTGCTGCTGCTGCTGCTGCTGCA
>NW_013570608.1:2536-2644 GCF_000499745.2 Eimeria mitis | reverse complement strand
AACAGCAGCAAAGACAGCCGTGGGAGCAACAGGAGCAGCAGCAGCAACAACATCGCCAACAGCAGCTGCAGCGGCAACAGCAGCAGCACCAGCAACAACAGAAGCAGC
>NW_013570608.1:2228-2436 GCF_000499745.2 Eimeria mitis | reverse complement strand
CGGGGGGCCCCCAGAAGGGTACTCAGGAGAGGGGCCCCCAGGGGGGCCCCAGGAAGGGTACTCAGGGGGGGGGCCCCCAGGAAGATACTCAGTAGGGGGGCCCCCAGGGGGGCCCCCAGGGGGGCCCCCAGGAAGATACTCGGTAGGGGGGCCCCCAGGGGGGCCCCCAGGAAGATACTCAGTAGGGGGGCCCCCAGGGGGGCCCCCA
>NW_013570608.1:1312-2128 GCF_000499745.2 Eimeria mitis | reverse complement strand
GCCAGCAGCAACGCATGCACAAGGAGAAGCAGCAGAAACAGCAACCGCAGCAGCAGCAGCAGCAGCAGCAGCACAAGCAGCAAACCCCACAGCAGCAGCAGCAGCACAAGCAGCAACTCCTACAGCAGCAGCAGCACAGGCAGCAACTCCCACAGCAGCAGCAGCAAAAGCAACACAAATCCCCATAGCATCAGCAGGAACCCCCCCAGCAGCATCACCAGCAGCAGCAGCAGCAAGCCCCACAGCAGCAGCAGCAGCAGCACAAGCAGCAGCAGCAGCAGCAGCAGCACAGGCACCAGATTCCCCCAGCAGCAGCATCAGCAGCAACTGGTCAGGCAGCATCAGCTCAGGTGAGGTCATCGTAACCCCAGCCACACACAGACAGTTCGTTTGCATGCAAGCCAATACCCTGGGGGCCCCCGGGGGGCCCCCAGAAGGGTACTCAGGAGAGGGGCCCCCAGGGGGGCCCCAGGAAGGGTACTCAGGGGGGTGGCCCCCAGAAAGATACTCAGTAGGGGGGCCCCCAGGGGGGCCCCCAGGCAGATACTCAGTAGGGGGGCCCCCTGGCGGGCCCCCAGGAAGATACTCAGTAGGGGGGCCCCCTGGGGGGCCCCCAGGAAGATACTCAGTAGGGGGCCCCCCAGGGGGGCCCCCGGGAGGGTACTCAGGGGGCCCCCTCAGCACTGGGGGGGCCCACATAAACCCTCTTCTTGTTGCTGATCTGCAGCTGCTGAATAATAGCACAGAAGCAGCAGCAAAAACTGTAGCACGCAGCAGCAGCAACAGCAGCAGCAGCAGCAGCAGCAGCAACAACAA
>NW_013570608.1:762-1212 GCF_000499745.2 Eimeria mitis | reverse complement strand
GGGGCCCCCTCAGCACTGGGGGGGCCCACATAAACCCTCTTCTTGTTGCTGATCTGCAGCTGCTGAATAACAGCACAGAAGCAGCAGCAAAAACTGTAGCACGCAGCAGCAGCAGCAGCAGCAGCAGCAGCAACAACAGCAGCAGCACAGCGATGGAGGGATTGAGGGTACTTGTACCCCTTCGCCGATCCTAACACGCAGCAAACAGGGGGCCCCCCGATGGCCCCCATACGGGGGGCCCCCGAAAGGGTACTCTGGGGGCCCCCACGGGGGCCTCCCTGGGGGCCCCCCAGGGGGCCCCCAAGGTGGTTTAGGGGGGCCCCCTTCAGCAGGGTTGTTTTTTATACTGGTGCCGATAGAGAGAAAATAAAGAAGATGTGGGGCCCCCTACATAGACAAACAATATTACAATTAATGTATTTTATGTTTCTTTGTTTTTTTTTTTTTTTC
>NW_013570608.1:0-662 GCF_000499745.2 Eimeria mitis | reverse complement strand
GCAGCACAGCGATGGAGGGATTGAGGGTACTTGTACCCCTTCGCCGATCCTAACACGCAGCAAACAGGGGCCCCCCGAGGGCCCCCATAGGGGGCCCCCCCGAAAGTGTACACTGGGGGCCCACCAGGGGGCCCCCAAGGGGGTTTAGGGGGGCCCCCTCAACAGGGTTGTCTTTTATGTTGGTGTATAAAGAAGATGTGGGGCCCCCTACATAGACGAACAATATTACAATTATTATATTTTATGTTTCTTTTTTTTTTTTTTTCTTTTTTTATATTTTTCTTTTATTGCTGCACTGCATTTGTTCTATCCATACACAGCAACAACTAAACCTCTACGGGGGGCCCCCCTACCCTAGAGAGAGGGTTCAGTATACACCTGAACACTGGGGGGCCCCCAGCTGCCTATACACCCTAAACAGGGGCCCCCACCTGCCTATACACCCTAAATACTCTATCTTAGCTGCAGTACCCGGGGGCCCTTCGCCTCCTGCTGCATAAAGAATAACAATAAATAAATAAATAAATAAATAAAATAAAATAAATAAATAAATAAAATAAAATAAATAAATAAAATAAAATAAAATAAAAATAAAAAAATAAAAGTATTAATAATAGTAATGATGCAGGGGCCCCCAAGGCACTACAGCAGCTGAGATATAT
>NW_013570607.1:9095-9292 GCF_000499745.2 Eimeria mitis | reverse complement strand
GGTCTGGCCCGCAGTTTAGCAGCAGACGGTACGGCAGCAGCGACTCAGATAACAACATCACATCATCATCTGCTGCTGCTGCTGCTGCTGCTGCTGCTGCTGCTGCTGCAGATGCCGGCGGGGTCCCCTCTGTCCCTGCTCCCGTGTCTCCTTCTCTTTGTGCTGCTGCTCCTACCAGCAGCTTTTCTGTAGGGGGA
>NW_013570607.1:8613-8995 GCF_000499745.2 Eimeria mitis | reverse complement strand
CTGCTGCTGCTGCTGCTGCTGCAGATGCCGGCGGGGTCCCCTCTGTCCCTGCTCCCGTGTCTCCTTCTCTCTGTGCTGCTGCTCCTACCAGCAGCTTTTCTGTAGGGGGTGAATCATGCACAGACTGGGGTGCTATATCAGCAGAAGACGCAGCCAGCAGCAGCAACAGCAGCAGCAGCAGCAGCAGCAGCAGCAGCAGCAGTAGTAATGTATTTGTTGCAGTGCGTGTGCGTCCATTGAGCGAAGCAGAAAGGAGACAGGGAGACACAAAGGTAGTATCTGTCTCTCCCCCTTTATCTTTATATTTAACTGAATGGGGTACTGTAGGGGGCCCCCGGGGCCCCCGCATGCGTCGACGAAGTTTTTTGTTTGATAGTGTATA
>NW_013570607.1:8086-8513 GCF_000499745.2 Eimeria mitis | reverse complement strand
GGAGACAGGGAGACACAAAGGTAGTATCTGTCTCTCCCCCTTTATCTTTATATTTAACTGAATGGGGTACAGTAGGGGGCCCCCGGGGCCCCCGCATGCGTCGACGTAGTTTTTTGTTTGATAGTGTATTTGCTGAGGATGCTAGCCAGGAAGAAGTATATAAAACAAGTACTCTCCCTTTATTAAATAAAATATTTAGTGGTTTTAATGTATCTGTCTTTGCTTATGGGGCTACAGCAGCAGGAAAAACATATACTATGATAGGCACACAGCAGCAACCAGGTATCATGCCCAGGGCCCTTAATCAACTCTTTCAGCAGGTATGCTGCTGCTGCTCCTGCTGCTGCTGCTGCTGCTGCTGCTGGTGCTGCTGCTGCTGCTGGTGCTGCTGGTGCTGCTGGTGCTGGTGCGGGTGCTGGTGGTGGTG
>NW_013570607.1:7767-7986 GCF_000499745.2 Eimeria mitis | reverse complement strand
CTCTCCCTTTATTAAATAAAATATTTAGTGGGTTTAATGTATCTGTCTTTGCTTATGGGGCTACAGCAGCGGGAAAAACATATACTATGATAGGCACACAGCAGCAACCAGGCATCATGCCCAGGGCCCTTAATCAACTCTTTCAGCAGGTATGCTGCTGCTGCTGCTGATGATGCTGCTGCTGCTGTTGTTGCTGCTGCTGGTGGTGCTGGTGGTGCT
>NW_013570607.1:7443-7659 GCF_000499745.2 Eimeria mitis | reverse complement strand
TGGTGCGGGTGGTGGTGCGGGTGGTGGTGGTGGTGCTGGTGGTGGTGCTGGTGGTGGTGCTGGTGCTGGTGTTGCTGCTGCTGCTGCTGCTGCTAGAGGATATACACGAGAAAACAGCAGCAAAGACAGACACGAAAGAAGCTGCATGCATCCTTGGGGCTTTGATCCCCTTATTACTTCCCGCTGCAGCAGATATATATATATATATATATATAC
>NW_013570607.1:6960-7356 GCF_000499745.2 Eimeria mitis | reverse complement strand
TATATATATATATGTGTGTGTATGCATGCAGCTAAGCGTAATGAAGGAGTGTACATACATATTACGTTGTAGTTTTATAGAAATATATAACGAAAGTATTCGTGATTTATTATGTATAGAGAATAGTAATATATGTGATATAAGAGAAGACCCAGATAAAGGTATTATAATATATAATGCTTCTATACATATTCTCTCTTCTCCTTTGCATGCACTCGCTTTATTAAAACAAGGAAATACACATAGAACACAAGAACCCACCAACGCCAATCAAACCTCATCTAGGTCACATGCGGTGCTCCAGGTAAATATATATTTATATTTATATAAATATTTATATTTATATTAATATTAATATTAATGTAAATATAAATATTAATGTAAATATAAATATAA
>NW_013570607.1:6691-6860 GCF_000499745.2 Eimeria mitis | reverse complement strand
ACATATATATATATATATATATATATAAATATATATATATATATATATATAAATATATATATATTTCTGTGCAGGTGAGCGTGGTGCTGAGGGGCCCAGAAGGAGAAGAGAAGCAAATATCTAAACTTTCTTTAGTTGATTTGGCCGGCAGTGAAAGAGCTTCACAAAC
>NW_013570607.1:6418-6651 GCF_000499745.2 Eimeria mitis | reverse complement strand
TTTATTTTATTTTATTTTATTTTATTTTATTTTATTTTATTTTATTTTATTTTATCTTATCTTATCTTATTTAACTGTATTTTATTTTATTTTATATATTAATATCTTCTCTCTCTCTATGGCACCCAAACACAGCAACACATTCTAAATTTCCAAATCCACACAAAAAATAAAACCCCTTCTCACCTCTCAACATCTAGGGTTTAGGGTTTAGGGTTTAGGGTTTAGGGTTT
>NW_013570607.1:6241-6318 GCF_000499745.2 Eimeria mitis | reverse complement strand
TAAAACCCCTCCTCACCTCTCAACATCTAGGGTTTAGGGTTTAGGGTTTAGGGTTTAGGGTTTAGGGTTTAGGGTTA
>NW_013570607.1:5622-6141 GCF_000499745.2 Eimeria mitis | reverse complement strand
TTTTTTTTTTTTTTTTTTTTGGTTTTTTGTCTTTATTTTATTTTATTTTATTTTATTGTATTTAATTTTATTATATTTTATTTTATTTTATTTAACTTTATTATATTTTATTTTATATATTAATATCTTCTCTCTCTCTATTGCACCCAAACACAGCAACACATTCTAAATTTCCAAATCCACACAAAAAATAAAACCCCTCCTCACCTCTCAACATCTAGGGTTTAGGGTTTAGGGTTTAGGGTTTAGGGTTTAGGGTTTGTAAGAAAAAAAAAGAAAAAATAATTATATCTCTTTTTCAGGCGCCAGCATAAACAGATCTCTCCTGGCTCTTGGCAACGTGATAAATGCATTGACAGCACGCAGCAGCTGGGGGGGCCCCCCTGGGGGCCCCCATGAGATTCATTCCCTATAGAGATAGCAAACTCACACGGCTACTCAAAGACAGCCTCGGCGGCTGCTGCCGCACAGCCATGATCGCTACAGTGTCTCCTGCTAGCAGCCACCAAGAGGAGACAG
>NW_013570607.1:318-811 GCF_000499745.2 Eimeria mitis | reverse complement strand
ATAATTGAAGGGGCAAACGAAGCAACCAGCTTCTGATATATATCCTAAACACAGCAGCAGCAGCAGCAGCAGCAGCAGCTCTGGTTGTTTTGTCTCTCTCGTCTTTGGCCACGTGAAGCAAATTTACATAAGTCCGAAAGACAGAGTGCTGCAGCCGCATCCGCGGATTTACACGAATCGGTGATACTTTATATACACCTGCAGCAGCAGCAGCAGCAGCAGCAGCAGCAGCAGCAGAATAAGCAATGGCAGCAGAATAAGCAGCAGCAGAAGCAGCAGAAACAACAGCAGCAACAGCACCAGCAAAAGGAGCGGCACCAGCACCAGCAGCAGCCACACCAACAGAATGAGCACCACCACCACCACCAGCACCACCAGCACCAGCAGCAGCAGCAGCAGCAGCAGCAGGAGCAGGAGCAGCAGCAGAACTGTACCTGTGATTTGAACTCTATCTCCTGGCCTGCATGCGTCAACAAGATCATCATAAGCATAT
>NW_013570607.1:0-218 GCF_000499745.2 Eimeria mitis | reverse complement strand
CCACAGCACCACCACCACCACCACCACCACCACCAGCAGCAGCACCAGCAGCAGCAGCAGCAGGAGCAGCATCAGCAGCAGCACTGTACCTGTGATTTGAACTCTATCTCCTGGCCTGCATGCGTCAACAAGATCATCATAAGCATAAACAGTGAGGGTTTGTGGGGTGTCTCCGGGTGCGAGATGTTCGGGTGTCTCCGCAACTTTTATAAGTTGTT
>NW_013570606.1:5186-5494 GCF_000499745.2 Eimeria mitis | reverse complement strand
TGCATATGGTGGTGTTGCTGCCTGTGCTGCTGCTTCTGCTGCTGATACAGCTGGTGCTGCTGCTGCTGCTCCTGCTGCTGCTGCTGCTGCTGCTGCTGCTGCTGCAGCAGGGCAAGCGATGTCTATGGCGCTGCATGCGTCTTCCTTCAGCTTCAGGGTCAGCACACCCTAAACAAAAAATAAAAACAAAATAAATAAATAAAATAAATAAAATAAAATAATAAATAAATATAAAGAAATAAAAACAAAGAGAAGGAAAAAGAAAAAAAAAGAAGCAGCAATGCATCCAATTCTATGCTGCAGCTGTA
>NW_013570606.1:4610-5082 GCF_000499745.2 Eimeria mitis | reverse complement strand
AGGGTCAGCACACCCTAAACAAAAAATAAAAACAAAATAAATAAATAAAATAAATAAAATAAAATAATAATTAAATAAATATAAACAAGTAAAAAAGAGAGAAAAAACAAAAAGAAAAAAAAGAAGCAGCAGTACACCCAATTCTGTGCTGCTGCTGTTAGTCCAAACAGAACAAACCAAAGCAGCAGCAGCAGCTTTGCATGCGCAGCCATCGACTCTATCCGAGTAAGATTTTGCTGCTGCTTCTGCTGCAGCTGCAGCAACAGCAGCAGCAGCACACACAAACACACACACACACACACACACAAAGACATCAACTGCTGCAGCAGCAGCAGCAGCAACAGCAACAGCAGCAGCAACAGCAACAGCAGCAGAAGGATCAACAGCAACATCATCAGCAGCAGCATAGCATCAGCAGCAGCAGCAGCAGCAAACAGTCAAAGTGTTATATATTATTTATTTATTTATTTAT
>NW_013570606.1:4113-4510 GCF_000499745.2 Eimeria mitis | reverse complement strand
AAGACATCAACTGCTGCAGCAGCAGCAGCAGCAACAGCAACAGCAGCAGCAACAGCAACAGCAGCAGAAGAAGGATCAACAGCAACTTCATCAGCAGTAGCAGCAAATAAACAAAGTGTTGCATATTATCTATTTATCTGTTCTTTTATTTATTTATTTATTTCATTTTATTTATTTTATTTATTTTATTTATTTTATTTATTTTATTTATTTATTTTATTTTATTTATTTAATTTATTTAAATTACCATTCCCTCCGCATGCAGTTAAATCGAGCTGACAATCAACACCAGGCTGCTGCTGCTGCTGCTGCTGCTGCTGCTGCTGCTGTTCTGGTTGCTGCTGCTGCTGCTGCTGCAGCTGCGGGGGCAGCATTGGTATGGGCTGCTGCTGCGGGC
>NW_013570606.1:3468-4013 GCF_000499745.2 Eimeria mitis | reverse complement strand
CGCATGCAGTTAAATCGAGCTGACAATCAACACCAGGCTGCTGCTGCTGCTGCTGCTGCTGCTGCTGCTGTTCTGGTTGCTGCTGCTGCTGCTGCTGCTGCTGCTGCAGCTGCGGGGGCAGCACAAGTGGTAAATTCTGCTGCTGCGGGTGTTTGAGCTGCTGCTGCTGCAGCGTTTCTTCTAGCTTCTGTTTCTGCTGCTGCAGCTGCTGCATCTGTTCTATAAGGTCCATATCATTCTGTATTTGTTTTATTCTGTCTTGTATTTGTTTTTGTTTTTCTTTGTCTGTATCTCCTATTACTGTTGCTATCAGTTGTGTTGTTGTTTGGGGTGCTTGGGGGGGGAGAGAGGATGAAGCAGCAGCAGCAGCAGAAGGGAGAGAACCAGAAGGAGACAAAGGAACAGAAAGGGGCCCTATTGCTGTTGATGGTGGCTCGTCGTTCTGCTGCTGCTGCAGCAACTGCTGCTGCTGCTGCTGCTGCTGTTGCTGCTGCTGCAGCAGCAGCAAAGAAGACACTGGCGTTGCCTCAACACCTGTAGATACA
>NW_013570606.1:3220-3368 GCF_000499745.2 Eimeria mitis | reverse complement strand
CTTTGTCTGTATCTCCTATTACTGTTGCTATCAGTTGTGTTGTTGTTTGGGGTGCTTGGGGGGGGAGAGAAGATGAAGCAGCAGCAGCAGCAGCAGGGAGAGAACCAGAAGGAGACAAAGGAACAGAAAGGGGCCCTATTGCTGTTGC
>NW_013570606.1:1004-1771 GCF_000499745.2 Eimeria mitis | reverse complement strand
AATGAGGAAGCAGCAGATAGAATGACGCAGCAGCAGCAGCAGCAGAGTAGCTGGAGCAGCAGCGAATGAGGCAAAAGAAGAAAGAAGAAACAAAATAATAAATATTAATAATAAAAACTAACTCCTATTCATTCTCTCCTTGTCTATAACAACGCAACAGACAGTCAAGCGGCTACCACATCAGCAGCAGAGAAGAGAGAACAGCAGCAGCTGCATGCATTCTGAATTGAGTTGTTTATTTATTTATTTTATTAGTGTTTGTATTGAGAGTAATAAGTTAAAGAGTTTAAATATATAAACAGGTTTCGTGTGCACGCAGGGTCTGGCAGCCAGGGGTGGCTGTGTCGTCTGCTGCTGCAGTTGTATTGACTTTCAGGATTTGTTTGACTCGGAAAAAAGATAAAATTCAGAAAAAGACTTACTTTATAAACACTTCTTCAAAGGAAGAACGCCAGGGCTAGCCGAGTGGCTGGAGTGCGTGGGTCAGCAAGCTGCAGGGAAACCGCAGGAAAGCTGACGGAGTAAACTGCTTTCCGGGTGGAAAGCGGGTATATTTAGACGTGAAAAAGGGAAATACAAATATAAATCAAGAAATAAGGAAGAAAGGAGGCAAAAGGCAGAGAAACCAGCAACAAACAAACCATGCAAGACCACCGCTCTCCCTCTCGTGCGGAATCTGAATTTTTCAGGTTTCTGTCGATGCTGCGGGTTGCTGGTTTTAACGAATAAAATATTTTCTTTTTTTATTTCGCTCAATAAATAAAAAA
>NW_013570606.1:0-910 GCF_000499745.2 Eimeria mitis | reverse complement strand
TAAATAACTTTTCCTTCTTTTTTTTTTCTCGTACAAGCAGCAAGAACGCAGCACCAGACCGGAGTATATTCTCTTCTTCCCTTCAGAGCATAGTGTATATACACTAGGGAGAAAATCGGTATTTTTATAGAAATAAATTCATTTTTAATTATTTATTTAAGCTTTTACCTTTGCCTTTCTTCTTTTTTTTCCTTTCTGCTTCCCGCGTCTCACCGCTACAGACACTACTAAACAACCAACTAAGCCTTTATAGTTTATTCTCAGCCTTTATAGTTTATTCAAGTACAAAGAGTAGCAGTATGCAAACAAAGTTGAGAGCCGCAGCAGCCTCAGCAGCTGCAGGCAGCATTTGCTGTTGCGTTAACTACGCAACAGCAGCAACAGCAGCAGCAACAGCAGCAGCAGCAGCAGAAGCAGCAGCAACAGCTGCTGTTGCTGCTGTCATTGTTAGCTGCTATAAAACTTCTACATTACTTCTGTTGTATGTTAAACTCGTACTAGCATTTTACTTGCTGCTGCTACCACAGCAGCAGCAGCAGCAGCAGCAGCAGCAGCAGGTATATGCATATATGTATATATATATATTAAACATGTTGCGTTTGTATTTGTTGTTGTTTATTATGTATATTATTATCCTGTTGATCGTGAGTATAACAATTACTGCTAGCTTTATATTTATTATTATTTATATATTCTTCCTTCAGGGCCAACAAAACGGAGTTTTTTATTTTTATTTTTGTTGCTGCAGCAATCAAAGAAGCAGCAGACAGCTCACCCGGGCCGTTCTTCAGAATCTCCAGAATACCCTCAAAAGAACTACGCAACAGAGAAGCCTGCATGCACCAGCAGCAGCAGCAGCAGCAGCAGCAGCAGCAGCAGCAGCAACAGCAGCAGCAGCAGCAGCAGCAGC
>NW_013570605.1:5240-8649 GCF_000499745.2 Eimeria mitis | reverse complement strand
TATATAGGGTTTAGTGTTTACAAAATCCCAGTAAAAACACGAAAACAAAGAATTTAGGGTTTAGGGTTTAGGGTTTAGGGTTTAGGGTTTAGGGTTTACGTTCCAGAGTGTTCTTCTGTGTTTTCTGTTTTGTTGCATTTTCTCCCAAATAAACTTTTGGCGTTCAACCCCCACGGGCTGCGCGGGGCGTAGCTCACCAGGCCTACAAAACCCTAAACCCTAAACCCTAAACCCTAAACCCTAAACCCTAGATCCGCGGTGGTGGTGGATCGTAGATACTTTGCAGTGATAAACCCTAAACCCTCGGTTACAATTCAATTACATCTTTCTAGGGTTTAGGGTTTATATTATTAGGGTTTATATTATTAGGGTTTATAATTAGGGTTTACTATTAGGGTTTATGTTTAGGGTTAAGGGTTTAGGGTTTACGCTTCGTGTGCATATATACTATTGAGGGTTTCCTTTACCGAGCGTTTAGTGTTTAGGGTTTATTAGGGTTTAGGGTTTACGCTTCTTGTGCATATATACAATTAAGGGTTTCCTGTATCGAGTATTTATGGTTTAGGGTTTATGAGGGTTTAGGGTTTATGAGGGTTTAGGGTTTACCTATCAACAAACTCTATAAAAGCCATTGGTGCTGCATCCCTCATCCTAACCCTAAACTGATTACAAACCCTCGTAAAGAAGAAACTGCGGTGTCTATACACCCCAACCAAACCCTCAAAAAGGCGGCGACGAGCAGCAGCAGAACGCAATATAGATTCAACTGCTATGCTGCGAGAATCACCTATAACATACACAAACCCTAAACCCTAAACCCTAAACCCTAAACCCTAAACCCTAAATTCTAAACCCTTGTTGTAGACACGGATCATAAATAGTAAACCCTAAACCCTAAAAAGAAGAAGAAAAAAAGGAAACAATAAACACTAGATAAACCCTCAATATAACCCAAGCAAAACATATAAACCCTAAACCCTAAACCCTAAAAAACCCTAAACCCTAAACCCTAAACCCTAAAAAAACCCTAAAACCACCAAAAAAACGGCGCATCACTCAGAACTACCGCGAAACCCTCGCCAGGAGTAAACCACTTAAAAAGGGTTTAGCGTTTAGGGTTTAGGGTTTAGGGTTTAGGGTTTAGGGTTTAATACCCTGCTTAGCTAGATGAATCAATTCCTCTGCATACGGCTGCAACTCCTTGGCGCGGGTTATGGTGGTTTCTAAGCGCCCAAACCGCAGCAGCTGATCCAGCTGGTTTCTGAGCACAAACCCTAAACCCTAAACCCTAAACCCTAAACCCTAAACCCTAAACCCTAAACCCTAAACCCTTGGTGGGGTTTAAAGGGGGCTGTGATGAGGCGGCTTTCATACCGCAAAAGGATACAACTGCTCAGAACACATAAACCCTAAACCCTAAACCCTTATCTAAACCCTAAACCCTAAACCCTAAACCCTAAACCCTAAACCCTAAACCCTTGTTTACCTGATAGCATCCCAGCGGTGTTGTGGTTGTTTCTTTGTTCGCCTAAAGGTCCTCCTCCGCATACCCAGATTCAGAAACTTAAAAGTAGTTGTAAACCCCATTGCTCCTGCTGCTGCTGCTGCTGCTGCTGCTGTTGCTGCTGCTGCTGCTGCTGCTGCTGCTGCTGCACTGAAGGCTGTTGCCGCTGTTGCTGCTGAAAGGGGCTGCCGCTGCGGGGTTTTGCTGCTGCTGATGGGTATGCTGAGAGCTCCTGCTGCTGTTGCTGCTGCTGCTGCTGCTCCTGCTGCTGCTGCTATAGTTGCTGCTGCTGTTGCTGCTGCAGCAGCAACTGGAGCAGGGATTCCTCCTGGTGCAGCGACTGCTGCTGCTGCTGCTGCTGCTGCTGCTGCTGCTGCTCTTCTGGCTAGGTCTGCTCCTGTAAGGTGGCTGCTGCTGCGTTTGCTGCTGCTGCTGCTGCTGCTGCTGCGCTTGCTGCTGCTGCAGCCGCCATTGCTGCTGCTGCTGCAGCTAAATAACGAATGGCAGCTGCTGCATGCTCTTAGGGTTTAGGGTTTAGGGTTTAGGGTTTAGGGTTGTCAGCTGTGTGGTGTACATACACCCCAGGAGCATTAATTTATTTGTTTTTTAAATAAAAATAAATAAAAATAAATAAAATAAAAAGAAGAAGGAGAGATGAAACCCTCACTCTGCTGCAGCAGAATTGGGGTGTATGCACAGACACCGCAGCAACCCCAAACGAAACATAAAAACTATATTTTTGTTTTTTATTTTATTTATTTAAAATTAATTTATTAAACAGAAAACAAAATAATATAATAAAAGAAACAACAACGCATGCAACGCAGCAGCAGGGCCCCATGTTTAGGGTTTAGGGTTTAGGGTTTAGGGTTTAGGGTTTAGGGTTTAGATTAAAATTTACCTTTTGTTTTTGTTTTTTTAGTTTTTTTTATTTGTCATTTCTGTATATAACACAAAATAACCAAACGCAAGAACCCTATCTCCGCTTGCCTAGGGTTTAGGGTTTAGGGTTTAGGGTTTAGGGTTTAGGGTTTTAGGGTTTAGGGTTTAGGGTTTAGGGTTTAGCGCTGACACAATGAGGGCTTCTACTGCTTACCGTCTCATTTCGTCTGGGGTCAGGAGCTATAGAAGCGGCCTTCGCTGCAGCAACAGCAGCAGCAGCAGCAGCAACAGCAGCAGCAGCAGCAGCAGCAGCAGCAGGATTAGCAGCAGCAGCAGCAGCAGCGGCAGGATTAGCAGCAGCAGCAGCTGCTGCTGCAGCAGCAGCATAACCACCAACAGTAGCATCAACCGTATGGCAGTGTGTGCCTATGCTCGCGGCCTCTGCAGCATCAGCAGCAGCAGCAGCAGCATCAGCAGCAGCAGCAGCAACAGCAGCAGCAGCAGCAGCAGCAGCAGCAGCAATTTGTTTTTCTATAGATTTCACAGCACTGCATCTGAGTCTCCTGGGGCAGCAGCAGCAGCAGCAAAACCAGCAGCAGCAGCAGCAGCAGCACCAGGAGAACCAGCAGCAGCAGAAGCAGCAGCACCAGGAGAACCAGCAGCAGCAGCAGCAGAAGCAGCAGCTGAAGCAGGAGAAGCAGCAGCAAGTACAACAAAACCTGCTGCTGCTGCTGCTGCTGCTGCTGCTGCTGCTGCTGCTGCTGCATCGATGCCGTTTACTGGGTGGTTAGTTCTCTGCTGCGGCGCCTCTCTCCTCATCGGTGGTTTAGGCGGTGGTTTGTGGTTGTGGTTTGATCGTCCTGAAGCCCTAGAGATAGCATGGGATGTTATAAAGTAGGGTTTAGGGTTTAGGGTTTAGGGTTTAGGGTTTAGGGTTTAGGGTTTAGGGTTTGTGGTGTTTGCGTTGTTGCGATATTTCTCGGTGTTTTCTAGCTGTAGAACGACACGAAATATGCACACAAA
>NW_013570605.1:3526-5140 GCF_000499745.2 Eimeria mitis | reverse complement strand
TGCTGCTGCTGCTGCTGCTGCTGCTGCTGCTGCTGTTGCTGCTGCTGCTGCTGCTGCTGCTGCTGCAGGTGATGATAGTGGTGTGCGGGCGGTGCAGCACGCGGAACATTTCTTTGTTGGGTTGTTTGCTGCTGGAGTGCTGGCGCTGCCACTCTATCTGTCAGGTAGATTACCCCCCTTCTCTGCTAGAAGCAGCAAGAAGCAGCAGCAGCAGCAGCAGCAGCAGCAGCAGCAGCAGCAGCAGCAGCAGTAGTAGCAGCAGCAGTAGTAGTAGTAGGACTGCTAGCCGTTTTCCTCTTTTTCGGAATACGCGCAGCGGCTACTTATCGCAGCAGCAACTGCAGCAGCAGCAGCAGCAGCAGCAACTTCATATGCAGCAGCAAAGACAAATACACCTACAGATGCAGCAGCACCACTTGCAGATGCAGATACGAAGACAGCTGCAGCAGATACAGCAGCGGCAACAGGAGCAGCAGCAGCAGCAGCAGCTAGAACAGCTGCAGCAGCAACAGATGCAGATGCAGCAGCAGCAGCAGCAGCAGGCTGCTGCAGCAGCAGCAGCAGCAGACAGCAGCAGGCGCCAGAGGCTCTGGGGGGCCCTCCGCGCTTCAATGCGGCCAAGCACTGCTGCTGCTGCTCCTGCTGCTCCTGCTGCTGCTGCTGCTGCTGCTGAATCACCTGCTGCTGATGATGCTCCTGCAGCTCCTTCTGATACAGCTGCTGCTGCTGCTCCTTTCAGCAGCAGCAGCAGCAGCAGCAGCAGCAGCAGCACGCCTGCACGGGCGCCACGACGGCAGCTGCTGCGGCGGCTGCGCAGCAGCGCCTCCAGGCGTGTTTCTATGGTTCGTAGATCTGCTGCTGCTGCTGCTGCTCCTGCTGCTGCTGCTGCTGCTCCTGCTGCTGCTGCTGCTGCTGCTCCGGCTGCTGATGCTGCTGCAGCGGGAACAGCGACGCGGCAGCGCAGCAACAGCGGGCAGCAGCAGCCGGCGGACCCACACAGCAGCAGCAGCAGCAGCAGCAGCAGCAGTAGCAGCAGCAGCAGCAGCAGCTGGCAGCTCGACGGCCAGCGTCGCAGCGAGACAGCGGTAGAGCCTGGAGCAGCAGCAAACAGCATCAACAACAACAACAGCAACAGCAACAGCAGCAGCAGCAGCAGCAGCAGCAGCAGCAGCGGGGCAGCGCCAGTTGGCATAACAGCAGCAGCAGCAGCAAGACCCTCGGGGAGAAGGGAGAGACTGAAGGCCGACCTCAGCTCCTTTATGAGAACCCTCACCCGCAGAAACCCCACATAAACTGCTGCTGCTGCTGCAGCAGCAGCAGCAGCAGCAGCAGCGGCAGCAGCAGCGGAGCAGCAGCAGCAAAGGCTGCAGCTGCAGCAGTAAAGGCTGCAGATGCAGCAGTATAAAGGCTGCAGCAGCAGCAGCAAAGGCTGCTTATGCTGATGCAGCAACAGCTGCTGACGCTGATGTAGCAGCAGCAGCAGCTGTTGCTGCTGCTGCTGCTGCTGCTGCTGCTGTTGCTGTTGCTGCACCTATAGCTACAGACAGCAGCAGACTGTTTGTCTGTACACCGTAGAGGCGGCGCCGTTGTGCTGCTGCTGCAGCAATGGCAATG
>NW_013570605.1:3243-3426 GCF_000499745.2 Eimeria mitis | reverse complement strand
CACCCAGGCGCAGCAGCAGAAGCGGTGCGGCCACTGCAGCAGCAGCAGCAGCAGCAGCAGCAGCTCCACCACCACCTGCTGCTGCTGCTGCTGCTCCAGATGCAGCGCAGCAGCAGCGTTCGCCGCGCAATGCTGCTGTTGCTGCTGCAGCAGCAATTGCAGCAGCAGCAGGAGGCCCCTCTG
>NW_013570605.1:2835-3026 GCF_000499745.2 Eimeria mitis | reverse complement strand
CAAAGACACGCCTCCTGCAGCAGCAGCAGCAGCAACAACACCAGCAGCAGCAGCAGCAACAGCAGCAGCAGCAGACAGCAACATTAAGAGAAGCACCCCAGCTGCAGCAGCAGCACCGCCATCAGCAACAGCATCAACAGCAGCAGCAACAGCAGTAGCAGCAACACCAACAGCAGCAGCAGCAACAACAA
>NW_013570605.1:2535-2636 GCF_000499745.2 Eimeria mitis | reverse complement strand
GGGTTTAGGGTTTAGGGTTTAGGGTTTAGAATGCCAGTAAATATGTGTTTCTAGGGTTTAGGGTTTCGCTTCTATAGCGCCTGCACTCTATATCGTTTTAT
>NW_013570605.1:1817-2435 GCF_000499745.2 Eimeria mitis | reverse complement strand
GGGTTTAGGGTTTAGGGTTTAGGGTTTAGAATGCCAGTAAATATGTGTTTCTAGGGTTTAGGGTTTCGCTCCTATAGCGCCTGCACTCTATCGTTTTATCATTCTTTTCAAGCAGAAGACGGCATACGAGATACATCGGTGACTGGAGTTCAGACGTGTGCTCTTCCGATCTTTTAGGGTTTAGGGTTTAGGGTTTAGGGTTTTAGGTATAGGGTTTAGGGTTTAGGTTTTAGGGTTTAGGGTTTTGTTTAGGGTTTAGGGTTTAGGGTTTAGGGTTTAGGGTTTAGGGTTTAGGGTTTAGGGTTTAGGGTTTGTGTGTAGGCGTGGTGCGGATGCATCGACAGATGCAGCAGCAATAACAGCAGTCTGCTGCGGCGGCTGCTGCTGCTGCTGCGGCGTTTCTCTCTCTCTCAAAGAATATAGAATACAGTGTGCTGCATGCAGCAGCAGCAGCAGCAGCAGCAGCAGCAGCAGCAGCAGCAGCAGCAGCATAAGCAGCAGCACAACAACGACCAATACTACTACTACAACCACCAGCAGCAGCACCAGCAGCAGCAGCAGCAGCAGCAGCACCACCACCACCACCACCAACAGCACCACCAACAGCAGCAGCAGCAA
>NW_013570605.1:0-704 GCF_000499745.2 Eimeria mitis | reverse complement strand
AAAAAAAAAAAAAAAATAAAATAAAATAAAATAAAATAAAATAAAATAAATAATAAATAAATAAATAAATAAATAAATAAATTAAAAAAATGAGAAAAATAGGTAAAGGAATAAAATGGTAAGGCAGACAATATAATAAATAAATAAAATAAAATAAAATAAATAAAATAAAAGAAAAAATAAAATAAAATATATATAAAAAGGATGATAAAAACAAATAAATAAATAAATAAATAAATACAGAAAAAAAACAAAAAATTGTTTTTTTGTTTTTTGGTTTTTGTTTTTGTTTTTGTTGTACAGACAAATTTCGGATTGTCTGTGCTTATTTATTTTATTTTATTTATTTTATTTTATTTTATTTTATTTTATTTATTTTATTTTATTTTATTTTATTTTATTTTATTTTATTTTATTTTATTTTATTTATTTATTTATTTTTTTTTTTGTTTATTTTATTTTTTTTGTTTTATTTGTTTTAGTTTGTTTTTTATTTTTGCTTTATTTGGTTATTTCTTTTATTTATTTTTCTTTTTTTTTATATTTTTCCTCTATTCTGTTTATTTATTTATTTATTTTTATTTTGTTCATAATTTATTTATTTAAATAAATAGTATTTATATATATATGTATACATATACATATGTATACATATACATATATATATATATATATATATATATATATATATATATATATATATA
>NW_013570604.1:5587-5791 GCF_000499745.2 Eimeria mitis | reverse complement strand
AGCAGCAGCAGCAGCAGCAGCAGCAGCAGCAGCTCGCAGGGGAATCTCTTCATCCACGATTGCAGCAGCACTTGCGGCAGTTGCTACTGCTGCAGCAGTTGCTGCCGGTGTAGCAGCTTGCTGCTGCTGCAGCAGCAGCAGCTACTGCTGTAGCAGCAGCACTTCAGCAGCAGCAGCAGCAGCAGCAGCAGCAGCTGCTGCTGC
>NW_013570604.1:1447-3380 GCF_000499745.2 Eimeria mitis | reverse complement strand
CTGCTGCTGCTGCTGCTGCTGCTGCTGCTGCTGCTGCTGCTGCTGCTGCTGCTGCTGCTGCTGCTGTTGTCTGCTGCATCGCTGGCTGTGGATATTCTGAGTTCACTGAGGGAGCTATCTGCGCTGTGTCTTGCTGCTGCTGTTGCTGCTGCTAGAGCTGCTGCTGCTGCTGCAACTTCTTCTTCCTCTGCAACAGCATGGAATGTAACCCACGTAGAAAAGTCTCCTGCTTCATCTGCTGCGCCGCTGCTGCTGCTGCTGCTGCTGCTGTTGCTGCTGCTGCTGCTGTTGCTGCTGCCCTGTAGGAGTTTCGGGATTGATATTGTCACAGCATTTGCAGGTCCTTCAGCAGCATTATCCTGCTGCTGCTGCTGCTGTTTCTGTGCGTGCTGCAGCTGTTGCTGCTGCTGTTGCTGCTGCACTGTATGCCATTGCTGCTGCAGCAGCAGCTGCTGCTGCTGCTGCTGCTGCTGAGCTACAAATGTTGTGCTGCTTGAAGCAAGAGCCCCTCGTGGGGTCCACACTACTGCAGCAGCTGAGACAGTGGAGGCGAATGGAGCTGAGCTGCTGCGGAGGCGCTGCTGCTGCTGCTGCGGCTGCTGCTGCGGTTGCTGCTGCTGCTGCTGCTGCTGCTGCTGCTGCAGGGGCCCTATTGAGTGGCTGAGCTGCTGCGAAGGGAATGGCTCTGATGAGCGCTTCAAGAGGCTGTTGCGGTCTGTATGGCTCTTCGTTGCTGCCTTTGCTGCTGCTGCTGCTGCTGCTGCTGCAGCAGCTGCTGCTGCTGCAGAAGTTGTTGTTACTGCTGCTGACGGGGGAGCAGCTGCTGCTGCTGCAGGGACACCGAAGCACGAAGAGGAGACCATTGGTCCGTTCTGAGTTGCAGCAGTTTGCCTCTCGCGGGTTGCTGCGGGCTGAAACCTTCTAAGCTGCTGCTGCTGCTGCTGTTGCTGCTGCTGCTGCTGCTGCTGCAGTTGGAGATGCAGCTCCTGCACTCGCTGTCTGTGTGCTGCTTCTTCTCTCTGCTGCACCAGCAGCTGCAGCTTTATCTGCTGCTGCTGGTTCTCTGCCTGCAGCTCCTGCAGCATCTTCTGCAATGCAAACAGCTCGTCAGGCTGCTGCTGCTGCTGCTGCTGCTGCTGCTGCTGCTGTGTGTCTCGTTGCTGCATCTGCTGCTCCCAGTGCACAGAAGCTTGCTGCTCCGGCATTTCTCTTTGCAACCCATATTGTTGCTGCTGCTGCTGCTGCTGCTGTTGCTGCTGCTGCTGCTGAGGCCTTGGGTGAGGGCCGTATTCGGGGAGGTTGTTGCGCTGCTGCTGCAGTCTCTGCTGCTGCTGCTGCAGCAGCAGCTGCTGTTTCTGCTGCAGCAGCTGTTGCTTCATATGATGAACGTTGTTGAGGCCTAGGGTATCACTGCTGTGTGCAGCATTGGAGACAAGCTGCAGCCACTTGTGCTGCTTTGCTGCAGCAGCAGCAGCAGCAGCAGCAGCATCTTCTGCAGCAGATACCCACGTTCCTCGCGCCTTAAAGGGGCCCCTAGAACGGTACAATATATATCTGTTGTAGCTGCTAGCTGATCTGTATGAATCTCCTTTAGTAAGCAAAGCTTCTTTCTCTGCTGCTGCTGCTGCTTCGGCCTCCCGCAGCACTGCAGCAGCAGCAGCAGCAGCTAGCAGCCGCCGCACCTGCAGCTCTTCTTCGCCGCCATCACGAGCATGCTGCAGCAGCAGATCCTCTGTCTCTCTAAGAGCTTCTGCATTTCTCCTGAAGTCACCTGTTTCTCCTCTTGCTGCTGCTGCTGCTGCTGCTGCTGCTGTTGCTGCTGCTGCTGCTGCTGCTGCTGCTGGCAGCTCGGGAGACACAGAACGGCTGTAGGGACGCCCGGCGCCTATGGCGGTTATCTCCTCCCCCAGAGCGTCTATAACACTCATCTTCA